>NW_024582905.1:314341-360773 GCF_018398535.1 Haplochromis burtoni
CACACGCACATGCACACGCACGCACGCACACACTCACACACAAAGAATAATAACTCCAGGATAAAACTCCAGGATGTTTCTTTCAGGAATGAGCATTCTCTCTCTGTCAGGAAGAATCTGTGGCATCTTGGAAATGTCACTTGCTGTTACAATCAGGTGGCTGGCCCGGTGTTTGCTATGTTAAGGGTTATACTGCCACAGAGAAGGAGGGGAGAAGCAAGCTGGGCAGTAAAGAGGGAGGGGGTCAAGGTTTCACAACAGAAGAACCTGTCTGATGGTCATCCTTTCTCTCCATCAGTTATTGTTAAATACAAGAGATTGTGTAACATTTTAATAGGAAATCATTCTGATTAGGGACAAACATGGGGTTTTGTGAGTGAAATTGAACATCTACTGCATCCATATCTTTTTGTTTTGTTGTGAAGGCTGACTGTCTACCCATGAAAGAGTATGCTGCTTTTTCTGCCTGTTCATGGCTAGTTTGAGAATTTCTGTGAACTGATCCATGATGCTGCCAAGAAACACAGCTTGTGCACTCAACTGGTACAGAGAAATACAGAGGCCACCTTAACAAACAAATGTCAACGAACGGTTTCAGGTTCACATTTAATTATTAAAATGTCTCATTGATGGTGCTGTTAAGATTAAATCTGTCCTTTCCTAGCATCACATAACAAGAAAACACGTTTTGATTGGTCAGTTTATTAACTTGTTATCATTAAAAGCTGAAGATGCATCTATAACATCTAACCTACAACAGACTTACAACAGTCACACCTAAAGACCGTTCTCATCAACAAGCAAGATGTTTTGACTGAGCAAATGCACTAAACTACACACCAAACAATGAGTAAGTAACAACTAGAACTTTTAACAGTGCAACCTTGCAGGTAGCCGACGCAAAAGTGACACGTTTCATGGTCGATGTCAGGTGGAAATGTCAAAAACTTTCTGGATCTCAAGACTTAAGATGAGAATCCTAATATACCACCTATGCTATGATTTTTCATGCACACTATTAACACCCCAATTACAAAAAGTGATTCAATCCAGCTTGGTCTCATAAGCAACAACTATCCCAAAAGGCAACAGGAATTACAACCCTGGGGTATCACTTTTGGTCAGTTTGAATCAATCAACACAATTTCAAGGTGGGAATATGAAAGTCACCAGTTCAGCAGCTGGCTACATGTAAAATATAATCCTGACTTGTTTAATAATGAGTAGCATCTTGGCAGAACGCATTAATGTTACAGGCATATAATCCTCAATTATTCTTTTTAATATTTAATGAACATTTGTCATAATTAGATGGTAAATTCTCGACATATGATCAATCATGTTTTTGAAGTCACAAAACCATATCAGGCGTTCCTTTGGCACTCAGATACTAATATTACTGAGAGATTAGTTTGTAGTGAAAAAGGTTTGGAAGATTCTAAGTTTTATGAGACTTGAAAGCTGCTTTTAAAATTTCATAAAGGCTCCTATTTACAATGTGAGATATGAAATATTAGCAGCTCCTTGACGCTCAACAGTAGTATTTTCAACTAGATTTTTTTATGTTCAACATTTGCATTTTTCTTGTCAACATCATATTATTAGCATTCTGTAGCAGCGTTGACTTGTTTGAACAGTTCCACGGTTAACTTGGAGCATTTTCTGCTTTATTTTGAGCCATCACTATACAGCAAAGTGCAGCTTCTCAAACAAATATATCTCCCTTCTTTCAGATTTCCATTTTTATTAGCGTGAAACACGTCTCTGTCTCCCATAGTGAGAGACAGAGACACTTGCATTTTTGACAGGCGCAGGAGGCAGATGCGATCTAAGAGTGTCAATGTCCTGATAACTGACACCATTGAAGAAGACACCAGATCAAGGATGCCTCAACCTCCCCCTATCGCCCTACCTGTCAACTAATTCATTCACTGACATTTGCTCTCCACCCCTCCGGAGATCTAGAGCCAAAAACTCATGGAGAGCTATCAAACTCACTATTTCTGTTCCTGTTGATAAAAGGGCTTGCTCGCTTTACCACAACTACTGACCCGATTTCAAACTCTGCTCTGAGGCCGGGAGATTTTACTCTTCCTCACTCCACAGTCAACCCCCTGGGGCAGAAAGGCCGACCACTATCGGCATTTAAAATTGAATAATGCATAGACAGCGCTTTGGCACCAGGGTTGAACTGGCAAACCTTCTATCACTCATCTGTCCATAGGTTGTGACAGATGAGTTTTTAAACGCACTTGCTCTAAATCCCATGCGTGGAAAGGCCGGAGGTAAAACTGCAACGCCGCTCTATGTGTGCACTCAGCAAGTGGGAAGTTTAGACTAGTCCCTGATATGAAGTGTTTGTTAGTTTGTTGGTTTTTCTCACCAGATGTATTGCAACAATCTAGAAAATCGCCATATATTTAGAGCTGCTGAAGGCAGAAGGAACATTGCAATTCACAACTTATGAGGCCACTAATATCATGTAATCTGTCATGGCTTTGAGGCAGTGGTAGCAATGTTCAGTGGCAACCAGCGAGTCAATAAAAATAGCCCACACTTGTAGCTAAAGCCGTTTCTCTAGCTTTCCTAACACTTGCTGGAAGACAACGGCTGCCAGTGTAAGAGTCAGTGGAGACTATACTAATCTTATCTTTTCACTTCTTGATTTTCTTTTTATATACTCAAGTAGCAACTGTTTGACTGCACATAACCACGTCTTCACTTTGGTCTTCTGGTAGCTGGTAAGGAATGCTGTTGATGTGGAGCCAGTGAAGTGAGAAGGAAACCAAGCAAGTTTAGTGAGGTCCCATTGAAGGGTGGATTAACATTACTGAGCTGCATTCCAGTGTGTTCACAGTAATGTTTACGTAATGCTACTTGAGCAGAGTTGCTGGACTGGTCACACCGCTTATACAGCAGGTGAGCTCCAGAAACAAAGTCTCTGAAGCCATTTGACCCTTCTACACACTACAGCAAGTCCATTATTTGTAAGGTTATCGATATAATGCACTGCATTGTGTGTAAGCTTATACTCCATATCACATTACCATTATATTAAGCAAACAAAAAAACAATAGCTTTTGGAGTAAACTCTAGCTTTATGAAACCAGCTTGGTTTTTACAATACTGCGTCAGAATACTTTAACTTCTTTTATTTAACTTTAAGGGCTGAAACTTGTATTGTACTTTTCTGCTCTAACCTTTTTACCTTGGTTTTGCCACGCTGTATATGTGAGTCTGTTCAAACAGACTGAGAAAGACCAGCTGTCTCTAGCGGGAGGTCTCATAAATCAATAACCCATTCATCTATTCAGTAAACTGCTTATTATGACCAGGCTCTCAGGGGATCTAAAACCTATACTAGAATGTGTAAAATAAGATAGACAGCATAGAGCAAGGACATCACAGCAGCTCCAAAGACACAGGCCTGAAATCAATGAATAAATATTCAGTTATCCCCATACTGTGTGAACATTCAATTAAACAGATTTGCAGTTCATAGAATATGTCACTAACAAACCTCAGGCGATATTTTGACTGGCCTTCAGCTCATAGTTTTGTTAATCTGTGGACATGCATTCAATATTGTGGAAAACTCTAGAGCCATCTTTGAGTGTTTTATATTTTGATTCCAATCAAACCTTATTCTAATGTTTTTAAAGTGGTATTAAGCAACAATGCATTGAGTCCAGACTGTGATGAAGAACATTTAAACTCATCAGAACTGTGCAAACTCTGTATTTGCCCTGAATACTGTATTTCTGCATGTTTTAACTCACCGGACATATTTTCCATTTCCGCAGCAAAATATAAAGAAATCGATGGTTTTAACAGTTTTTTCCCAAAAACTATCGCAAACCTTAAAAATATGAGCGAAACAGTGTTTCACATCTTGCATCCAGTACATAATACAACATGTTTGTGTTTTCCTGATAATCGGTGTAAGGCCTTCAGCAAAGCAATAGGTGAAAAACAAACTTGAGTATATTCATGTTTTAAGAGGAAATCATTTTTTCCCCCTGAACACTTCAACACATCTCTAGAGGACAGATGATGACAAGAATAAAGATGAGACAGGAAAAATGTGGAACATCACAAGGTTGTCAAAAAAATTAATTAAAGAGGCAGGTACAGCTTGTAGAGGGTGTAGCTCCTGTAATGTAAAGAACTGCTCTCAAGAGGAGGTAAAATAAATATTAAGTATGCGTGCTGTTGTTAAAGTAAGCTTAACCAAACAGGCCTCTGATACATTAAACAACCTGAGGGACAGCAAGTTTGACAAATGGTATATATCCTGTAAAAAAAAAAAAAAGGTATTGTGCAATACAGGATGGAAATAAACCAGAGTTAAAATGATTAGCTGATTGATCAATCAGTTGAAAGATCAGCTGCAAGATCGTGGACCTTAAAAATCTTAAGTATTTAAACTAAAATAAAATGTGGATGCACAAAAGCGGCCTTAGTTGTGAATGAGCATTTTGATTGATATCAAATGTTTGTTATGTGACTATTCAGTGTGACTGGACCCACACAAGGAAGTGGAACAACACTTACTATGAGGTTATGCACAGGAAGGATTGTTGTGAATTTCACACCATGGATTTTGTTGTTATTTAACTTAGTTTTCTAAACTCAAGTCTCAACCAATCTGTAAGTAGGAGATAAAAACAGATTAGCCACAGGTTTAAAACAGCTAAGATGGGGAGTGTGTGTAAGAGCCGATTGCTATCTGATTAAAGGCTACTTTGCAGTTGAGTATAATGGAATGAAAGAAGAAAACAAAACCACAGTCTGGGCAGTTGAAGAGTGTCTTCACTGAATATTTTTTATGTTTTTTTAATCCAACTGTCAAACATAGATTTCATCACTAAATAAGCTCATGCTTCTGTTCAATAAGTGAGATATATAATCATTCTTCTGACTGCTTTCCTGGGTTGCCTTTATATCCCTTCCACTTTCCAAAACTCAGTACTGATCATCATTTATGTAGTCTAATCATCTCCTTTCCAGCCTTCTCTGAGCCAATCAGCCTCCATGCTGTGTGCTTTAAAATCCCAGTCCTCTTCTGTCATTCTACCTTTCAGACTCTCATGCAACCCACCTCATACCCATCTCTGCCTCACCCTGGACCCTCAGAGCGCCACCCAAACATCTCTCTTCATCTTCACCAGCATCAGTGTCTAGACTCCAGGAAGTCCTGTTTTAATTCCTGTCACTGCTGGGATTGCAGTCTGCTAGGAGTCTAATCGCCAAATAGCTTAACTGAATTTTGTATCTTAATAAATGTTCAGTTCTTCCAAACAATCTCCACTTAATCAAATATTGTAAAACCATACATGCATATAAGGTTTTTGAATTACAACAGTGCTGCATGAATGAAATCAGTTTGTAGAAAAATGAAAGAGTACTTCATTTGTAAAGTAAAAATAAAATAAATCGAAATTCCTGGCTCGTGTGAAAAAAGCCAGTTATTTTCCTCATCTCTGCCTCACTGCCACAGTGGAGGAAAGCGGCTTTATCATACCATGATTCACTGGCAGCCTAATGAGAGCTACAGTCCTAAGCTGTTTATGTTGCATAAAGGACAGCCGCTATTAGCACTGGTGTCAGAGTGGGGGAGCTGGACATTGGGTGGCAGTGCAGCAACAGTTAAGCTTGTAACAGTATTCATTTACTACCAAGTCCTCAGCTGGCGGCCTGTAGCGGAGGCCGCATGGTTGGCAAACTCCAGATGAACTGAAGAAACAGGATGATACTTAGCATACGTGATTAAACACAAGAGGGATGTCAGAGTGGATGTTGATCACAGCAGGTTTTCACATTTAGTATTCAGTGTCATAAAATACACAAATATTTGTAAAGACATTCATGGACATGATGCATTTTCTAGCCCGTTTTCCTATTATTAACCATGCAAACTAAACCCTAACACCAGTTTTTAGCCTAAAGCAGCCAAAACTCTTTCAAAAATATCCTCATTTTCTTTTAAACAGCCAGAAAATAAAACCACCTAAATTCAAACTGCTTTAACATTTAACATTAAGTTAATTTTGTATCAGTCAACAATAATCTTTTAAAAAAAAATAGTGGGACTCGAGCAAAAATGTAGCAGTAGAAACTATAGTTGCCATAAAATGTGACATGTCTACCATTTGTTCCCTTTAACCATATCACACCTAGTTCTGGTGTGATAGTTCTAATTCTCCACATGCACGGTAGCAAGGTGAGCATCCCACATCAGAGACAGAGACAAGGACACGGAGAGTGTGGGAATGAATGACTGCCACTTCAGCAGCTTCAGAAAACAGTCACTGCACACAAAGATTCATTTCAGACCAACTGCAGCTGAAAGAACAAAACCGTTCTGACCCTTCACAGATTCAGCTCCACTTGGAGCAGAGAAGATTTAAGGTCTGTGGTGAAGAGATGAATTTCCCCCAGAAATATTTGTTTTCTTACCCATGTTCCTTAAATAAAATTAAAACCATGATTAAGACTGCCACATTAACACAAGACTGCATCCCAAAATACATTTACTGGCATAATTTAACAGTGCTTTGTTTGTTTGTTTGTTTGTTTGGGTTTTTCGTGAAATTCACTTCCGCAATTTAAATTTGATCACACTGTTAAAACAAATTTGATGGATTTTAGTGCAACCTGGAAGTGTCAGGTGTAAGTATATTTGTAGAAAGTTGTCACTTTTGTGTGTGTTTAAAAAGAAATCGAATGAGACCAAGATTCAGCTTTGGACTAAAGCTGATCACAGCTCATAACAGTCATATCAAATTTTTAAAATAAAATTGGAAATGATCAGAGAAATGGGGTGTCTGAGAAATCTTAACAACTTGAGTGAGCAATGAAAATAGATCCAGCGCTGTCCCACTACTCCAAACTTGCAAGAGTCAGCAAAGCATACCTGTGACTGGGGCTATGGTAACCAGCTTAAGCAGAAAGTTGGTGATCGTTGGCTTTAATAAAGCTCCAGCCCAAAGGAAGGTATCTGATCTTGGAGCCAGTTTAATCCTATATTTTTGTGGTTATTGGCTTTAAATGTTCTTTTAATTGAAGAACTTTACAAGTGCTCAGTGGATACAAAAATCTGCTGTTTGTTACTTGAAGCATTGGGATAAAAATCTGAATAAAACTCAAATACTAAATAAACTCAGAAACAAATACAGGTTTGCATATTAATAATTTATAATACCACGTAACATTGCAGATATGTATTTATTCAATTTATCAAGGCTGTAATGATAAAAACTAAGGAGTTGAATATGATGAATATAACTAGTATTGAATTTATACATTTTTTACACAAAGAGATCCAAGGTACTAACAAAATGAAAACAGTGGCCAAGACCCAAGAGGAGATTATGTTATTATTTTACTAAAACTTCTGTTTCTGAAGTATTTAAACTTTTTACTCTATTTTTTAACAGTGAAGTAACTGGCCTGAATAACAAACAATGATTTCAAACCAGACAAGGCGGATCAGTAAAAACCGGTGACGCAGACTTACCTTGGCATTGGCTTTGGTCTTGGTGCTGCTGTTGTTGTTGTCAGGGCTGGAATTGGCATCTTCATGAACTCTATCTAAAAGCCAGAGGAGGAACTCGAGGGCATCATGCTGAGAGTTTCCACGAAACTGAGATGCATATTTGGCCACAATGCTCTGTGGGATGGAGAAACATCACAATTAATCTGTCTTTCCAGGTGATTTCTAACAAACTTTGACTTTTGCATTTATAAATTAGTTTTGGAGGGAGACAGCAAAACAGACACTCAGGAGGGAGACAGCAAAACAGCAATGCTTTTCCGTCTGTCATGATCAGATAAGTCATACTAAAACATCCGTAAGACGTTAAAAAAAAGATGTTTTCCTCTGTAGTACAACCCAACCTTTGTCTAGAATATAAAAGCCATTGTTTTTAGAACTTTATAAACTAAGTAAGCATTGTCAAACTTAATGAGATTTCCTGGAACTAAACAGTACAATACAGGGATGACAGCCTTTTATTCCTTTTATTATCCATGTATTATTGCCAAAAAAAATATCTTCAAAAGCCAGACAAGTCCTTGAACAGCATTGTTTGGGCATATAAAGCCAAAGAACCCTTATCAGAAAGCCAGGATGAAAATAGGGTGGAAAAAGGCTTGGTATGTCTCATGCTCCCGAACGTAATAAACAAAAAACATGGTATAAAAGGCAGAAGAGGGAGTATAATGGCATGGGCATACATGGCTTTTAGTGGTACTGGGTCACAGACAGCAGAATCGGGTCTAATGAATTCAGAAGTGCAGAGGGCTCATCATTCATCTCTCATCTCACACTCTGAAAGCAGCTCAGGAGTTTTTGAAGATAAATACGTGGAATATTCTGCACTGTTTGATCCACATTTCACTCACAGACACAGACATAAGTAAAGGCATCATAAACTACTACGAAGGCCAAAACTATTTTTAATGCCAGCATCTTACAGACAGAGAAACATAAATTCTTGTAAGCAAAGAACAAAGTTCCACTCATTCAAATGTACTCCTAATATTCCTTCATGTTTGTGAAAAATAAAACTTCTTTAACTTTATCGTCACATCTTTGCTCTGCATATTTGATGCAGTTCTTATCAGGTGACGTAATCATGCATGGTGGTTTGATGAGCGTCATTGTCAAAGCCTGTAATACTTTCTGGTTTCACTTGAGTGATCTTAGGCAACACTGTGACTTCTGCCAATGCCACTTCTTCAGACTTCTAACTTGGAATTCATGGCATGTCAGTGCCACAAATGGATTGCCTTGGCTAGTGTGTCAAGACACCAACACCAAAGGACACATTGTGTGTATAGAGAGATGAAGGTGGCATCTGTTCTCAGTGTCATATAACACCCCAGAATGCAAACTCTAAGCAATTAGATTAGACTCTTGTATTAGACTCAACTCCCAACTGTCTCCAAATCCCAGCAGTATCTTCCCGTGCCAACAGCAGCACCCATCTGATATCCTCGTGTTGGTGTTGTTCCCACATCATCATAATAAATGTTGTTCCAGGTTCAACATTGCAAGTGACCAATCGCTTGTTGTGACGTAATACTTTTGCAAGCCAAGCCATTCATTCATTTATGAAATTCCAATGTTGCAAGGACAATATGTACAATGCTTATTGTTTATTAAAGAGCAGTATCCTGAAATGCAAAGAATTCAAATTGCTGAATCGGCGGACAGAGGCGGTTTCTCGCAAGTTAAGTAGATTTTATTTACAGCATTTTTTTCTGAAGTCGCAAAAGTATCACGTCACAACAATGTGACCAACACGAGGATATCAGATCGTGCCACTCCCAACGGGCTCATCTTCTCTAGCAGCTGGTGCAAAGAGGTCCATTTGATGCCAGACAGGTATTTCTCCGTTCCCCTTGACTCTAAGCAGATGGGTTTCTTTCAGACCTTAATTGATGAGTAAATAGATGTAACTTGAGCGAGGAAGAAGAGTGAATCCAAGCTGAAAGTCTTTAGCTTTTTGTAGTAGCATTTAAGTAAGATGAGGCGTTTTAATGGTTAGCTGTAGCGCCACCTTTTTTCATGCTATTCATGAACTTCACACATTTATATGCACTGCATTTCAAAAGGAGACTCACACAAACTGTATCCACAACATCGCAGGTGTTTCTTGGGAAAAACAAAACAAAAGTCCAGTCTTTGTAATTCAGTTATGAGGAAGGAGTAGTAAATTTATGAGTGGGACAGAAAATGACAGACAAAACTGATTACCACTACACCAGGTGGCTACTTTGCTTTCTCTCAGTCACTCTTTCTCTCTGTGTGACTGACAGCATCCAGGCTCTGCACCTCATTAAAAATCACCACATCATACCTGCAGTATCCCAGTATCTAAATATAAACACAGGAGGGAGCCCCCTGCCTCCCCCCCATTCTATCTGACAGAGACAGCCCGCTAATGAGCTTCATCACTATGAGAAAGCACTGACAGGGGATGGAGGGATGTGGGACAGATGGAGAAAAGGATCGGTGGAGTAAGGGAAGGATGCTGGCGAAGTTTCAACAGACCAGTTAGTGTTCTTCTTCTGTCTCTTTATCAAAAGGACAGCACAGTTGTGGAAGGCCCAGAAAGGAAAAGTGAAAAACACAGGCAGCACAGTTTGTCAAAGCTATCAGCGAAATGAGAGAGGAGAAAATGCAAAGGACGAGAGAGGGAAGGAGAGTTTCCAAGGTTACAATAACGAGACTCAGTCTGGGCACTGAAAGCTGGTGGAAATCAAGGGGTTAGGACTTCAGTGCAATGGAAGTGCACTGGCCTCGCCTGCACTGTTGTCTCACGCTCATTTTTCTCTTTGTGTGCACGCGTGAGTCACAAAAGAGGCGAAGTTGTATTCGAAAGCAGCAGTTCTTGTATTTGATTTCTTGTAAAGAGGGAAATGAAAGAAAGGGCATTGTTTAAACTGAGGCAAGGTGGAGGTGAAAAGAAAAGAATAGCAGGTAGGTTGAAAAGTCAAGTTCCTCTGTAAACACCAGCAGTGCTCAGATCTGACCCGTCCACAGCTAAAGAAGTATCGTAAGTGTTTGTAGAGTAAACACATCAGAAGTAGTGCAGGAGAGGAGAGCGGTGGGTGGAAGGGCCTGCTTTAGGGACCTTACTGAAAGAACTATTGATCAGTCTAGAAGAATCTTCTCCATCCACATACGACTGAGCGCCACTCAGTGCAGAGGGCACAGGGAGCAGTTCTCTTTATAGCTTGAAGCATGATTAGTTTCTCTCAATGAGTTTAATCCTCTTTTGTTATTGAAGAGCATGAACTAAATGTGCTGTTGGATCATCAACAGATTTGAACAGAGAGATATAAACTTTTTTACAGTATGGGAAGTTGAAAGTTTTCAAAAATACATTCGCAAAAGCTGAATTTCCCCTGGATGCTCCAATTGTTATTCTGCAGTCCACCAAAAGCCAATACTCTGCTTGAAAGAAAGTCTTGGCTGTGTATATAGCAGAGGAATAAAGCTATAGAGTCTAGGACTGTCGGGGTTTTTCACTCCCCAAAAAACAAAAAAAGAAAACACCAAAGAATTTAAAAGCACTGGAAAAAGATAGCAGAATGACAAAAGACAGCCATAAACCTGTGCAGTCTGCACAGCAGGGGTCATGACCTCCTGCGGTCAGCGGAGACAGGGCTGCACTCCACACTCAGATGTCTGTTTCGGTTTTGTATCTTGCAACCTTTCCTTCACCTCACACCATTACCCCCATCGCACATCCATCCTCCTGCTGTGTAAACGACAGATTAGAGTGCTGGCGGGGAAGGAATTTACTATAAACATACATCAAACAAATGACCCTCCCCTCTCCCTAAAAGAAAAAAAACCATTTACACCACCTCACCCCATCATGATCCAGCTTGACAAACAGGCTTGATTGGATTCCTTAGTGACGGTCAGAGAGTGATAATGACAAACCATTGCAAGGTGGAACCGTGAGAGGAACTGCACATGCTTTTGTTTTCCTGCATACACCTATCTTCCCCAACAACAGGTGTAGCTGGAACGGGGGGGGGGATCTCTCACTACTGACTCGTCCATTTGCTGTTTCATTTTTCAGCTGGTTCGTGTTGTCAGATCACCTTTGCTGTTGGAACAGACCAGAAGCAGGGCAGTTATCACTTATACTGCTCGCTCTCCTTCCCATCATTCTGTTTCATCTATCACACACACATGCACAAGTTCTCTGTCCTCTTTTCTTTGCCCGTTCTTTCTATTATCTTTTTTCTCTTTTCTCTCTATCATATAAGAAACATTCCCTCCACTAATCAGCAACAGCTGGGCTCCAGTCAGCCCAGCTAACCCATAAACACGAGCAGACAAATGAGTCTCTCTCTTAGCATCTTAGCACCTGCGAGTCAAAAACGAACAAAGCCTGCATTTCTACAGCTACCCCCAGCATGAGATATCAGTGAAGAATAAGAAAGGGGAAGATATGTGATGAAAATAATCATTTCTGAGTGATTTAGTGTCTGTGCAGTTTTTCAAAGTGAAAAACTGCATTTAGACTTCTTAAGTTAACAAATCAGATCAACCCAAATGATTTAAGTTACACACATTGAGGAATAAGTGAAACTTAACTTGCGAACTTTTACTGAAATAACAGTGATCAGGCTGTAAATTCAAGCTGATAGAAAAATAAACCACTGTCACTAAAGCAGGAAACTGCAATTCAAATACCCTTTTGAAAGTGTGCTTTACACGTATCTGTGCTTTCCATGACTCAAGTAAAGCAGGCTCCCTTCTATGATTTGGCTATCGCACTGTCACACCCCAGTACAGTAAGTATTGATGCTTTTCCACGGCTTATGTCATTCGGTTTCAATATATAAATCATGACAGGGATAATAAACCTGGTGGGAAAAGGTGTCATACTGACACAGACTCCTCCTTGCATTTCTTTATTGTCTGTTGCCACAGCGGTGCAGGTACAATATAATACAATACGACTCACTGAGTCGTGGGAATGCATGCTGCTTTCTAACAGCATATGGCGGCTTTGTTGTCGTACTTTTAAAAAGTCTAACTCCACTGTTGTGTGAGATGAAGTGTTTGAAGCTTCTTTTTTTAAATTTCCCTTCAACAGCTAAGACAGGTACTAAAGAGCGTATCTGTAGCCAGGTGTAAAATATAAAGATTATTATAGCACAATAAAGTATTTTATAATCATCCTGTTTATCCCACTTGAATCTAAAAGTAAAGCCCATCTGTTTTGCTGGAAAAAAAAAAAAACAATGCTGCTCATCAAACTGGGATGATGCGCCATCGTGGCATTTCTGTGCTGCTCAGCGCAGGGAGTCCAGGTGGTGTACGTCCCCCCCCCGCTGTGTGCACAATGTATAGCTCTTCAGCACTGAAAGCGAGAATCAGACTGGTCCCCGAAGCAGAAATAAGACAAGGCAAACAAACCATCAGTCTTGCTGGTGTGCTTTACTGTCACAGACCTGTTCTCCCCAAAACAAACAAAACCACTTAAAACACCAGGCTCAGTCTTCCAGACTAAGCTCCCCCGGCCCCACAGAGCTGGATCCTGTCAAGTGTTTAAAAAACAAAAAGATAATGATCCTTTCAGCAACTGTTAAGAGTAGTTATAGCACTGTTAATTGTTCAGGTTGGGAGTATAAAGCTGAAAAAAGAGAGAGCTTGCTCTGTCATCAAGTTAAACTGATGTAGACAACTTTTGGCCCAACCAATAAAATGAGATCTGATGATCAAATGTGCTGTGAAGCAGTAATGGCAACGCTGGCAATGCTAACCATTAGCTAAAGCTCTTCCATTAGGCTGATTAGTGTAATTTATAAGCAAGCGTGCGTTTGGGGGCACATTGGATAATTTACATGTGGTTATTATGAGAATATTATGAGCAGGTGGGCTACATTAAATTAGCTCTGAAGGAATTCTGTGAACATATAACGAGCATATCGAACAACAGTGGTGTTGAAGTTTAATGGCCAAGGCTCACCAATGGGGAAGCAGAAATTTCAAAGCACGTCTGTATTCAGATTTTTGAAAAGTAGCCCCGATTTCACTTGATATGCTATCACTTCTTTGGATTGCATGCTTGGATGAGGCCCATTTGCTACATATAGAATGTAAATTGACCTAGAATGTCAACTGAAACCTTTGTATGAGGTGTTGCCAGTCTGGTAGCTATACCTGCCCTCCATCAGCTTATCAGACACTTCCACACATTCTGAGAGACTTGATCTGAATCTGCCTCTGATTCAGATCAAGCACTTTATGTGCTGAGATTTTGTGATAATTCTCAGCGTGTGGTGGATGATAGCAGCCACTTTAAGTTTAACTCATTATCGAAAAACGTCTTGTGTCACAGCTCTGCATAATTCTTCAAGGTGATAGACCTGACATGTAATCACTGACTTAACTATTTTTCTAAAAGCCTGACGTTATTCTGGTGTATTCTGAGCTGAGTCTCTGTGACTTCTAATTTCCGCTCATTCATTAAAGCCGATCTCAAACAAAGTAGAGTAATAAAAAGCATTGCGATAGCCTTTATCTCGGATATAAATTTCCTTTTTTAACCCACTTCATTACAAGCCAGTGACTCTCTTTAAATGCGAGCAAATTTGTCAATAACCGGCACATGTCAAGGCTGTCTGTTCCTTTCTCTAATTACAGACGAAGGGGTCTTGTGAGGATCACAAGGACGTTACTTTAGTTTGGCTGCAGTGTCTCTACCTCCCTCATTCGCTCACCCTCTGAGTGCACACCACTGGAGGCATCGCAGCAGGGGGGATCCTCTTTTCCAGGCCAAATGCACTCGCTACAGTAAACATCCTCTCTCCTGCTTCACTCCGGGATAGGCGGACCCGTACAAATCATTGTGTCAAGGCAATGGCCCAAGGAAAGGAAATGTGTGTGAAAGATTTGTTTTCCTTTTTTTTTTTTTATTACAGGCAACCATGAGAGTAATTACAGAAAAACACTTTCAAAGCACATTCTGACATTAACAGTTAATATTCATATGAGGATTTAATCATCATGCTGTGCACACTGTAGCATCCTTCTATTTTCTTCCCGCTTACCCAACCTGGGGTCTATTCCACTCGTCTTACATCCTAGACAGGTAACCAGTCCAACACAACCCACAACACAACCGTATATGGAAAAGAAATAGAAAAAACTTATAAAAGACTTGCATCAGATGTGGTCTACTTCATATAGTGAATCATATAAGGCTTATATGATTTACTCATGAATTTTTCAAGGGATCTTATATCTGTTTTCACTCTTGTATGCTTTTCATACAAGTTTCACACAAGACAGATACAAACTTTATAAGATTTTTATATATCTTTTCCATGTGGGAAGGCTAACACACACAGAGCACACAACCATGTGTTTTCTCATCTACACCTACAATCTACAACAATTAACCTAACAAGTCTTTAGACTGTGTGGAAGCCGTAGTATCAGAGGGAGCACGTAAACTCCATAAAGAGTCAGTTCAATAGAGATCAATATATTAAGTGTTTACTGTACGAATTTCTTTATGCAAGGCCTGTTATCTAGAGCCAAATGATCTTTATGATGTTGCGCATACTATCTTCACAAATCAGACTTTTGACTGTTTTAAAAGACTCAGGCTACATTAGTTTCCCAAAGCAGGAGTTGATCTCCCGTTCGTGCAGACGCTCTTCAGTAATAATATCATAACCAGCTACCCTTTATATTTTTTGGACTGAAACACCATCAAGTTTTTCTTCTACTTGAATCACGACCTTTTCTCACAGCTTCAGCATGCTCACACCCAAGTAAGCTAGTAGAACATTGCTTATAAAGCAGATTTAATTCAAGGTGGAAGTGCAATGAGCAGCATTAGATGTGAGCAACCACAGAGACTGCAGGCAGAAATTAGCGTAAAGTTAAAATATGAAACACAATCGTTAAGCATTGTGATTAAAACACCACAAAAATAATGCACATGATTAAAACAATGATAAAATATATAGATATAAAAGATATAAAAAAATTAATTAAAACAAGAGCAGCATTAAACCAATTAGAAATGAATAATACATGTGACTTAAATTACTGCTAATAATAATAATAATAATAATAATAATAATAAAGGATTAAATAAAATAATTAGGAATAGTAATAGCAATGTGTGCCTGTGTGATCACATATGTGTGTGCGTCTGTATGTGTCTGTGTATTACATACCTAATCACTCATAGTTTCCCTGTGCTACTGATATTTCAGAGCAGTTTTTTGTTTTTGTTTTTTTTTCTAAGTAATCCCGCTGATTGGCTACCATCCAACCACTCCTGAGAGAAGTCTAAGCCTCTACAGCTCCCAGTTACAACTGCAATGAGTAACAGGAGCAAGAAGCCTCTTGTGTGTAAGTGTTTGATCACTTGTTGTTTTGAAAAACCTTAAATTGAAGAGGTAAAGCTTCAGTTATGAAGCAGCCCCTCTGCATTGAACACTTTGTGTTTGTGAGTCAAGACCGCGTGTCTTCTCTCACAACTCTGGGAATGCAGACAAACCACCTGAAGTGTAGGAACAGGTAAGCCAAGCAGAGATAACACAGCCTACGTGTAATCAGTAACCACATGGTTACCGAACTGCAACTACTTCAACAAACAATATCATAAAATGTCGAAACCATGAGGTCTTGAGGTTGTTTTATTATTACTACCTGGGACAGAAAGGTTTACCACTGACCTCTGACCATATTCAAGCTCACACCTTTAAATTTTTATCCAAATATTTACCCTCCTTTCTTAATTGTGCTCATGATTTTTTTTTTTCATGTCTTTAGCTTATATTGATAAATGGACTGGACTGTAGTCAACATAATTTACAAAGAGTTTGTTGTGTAAGTATCTTCATGACTCTGTGTTCTTTATTATAATCAATCGAGACATTTTTTGGCAACTTCTAAAAAGCTTTAAGAAGTATTTTTAAACTTTTTGACAGGCGATCGCTTTTTGGGAGGCAACTTGGTATGACATGCAGCTTGTGGCACTGTGAAGAAAGTAAGAGATGAATGTGTATAAAAAGTTTAGCCTATAAATATGATCTCTTTCTTCATGGCCGAGGTGACCTACCAGGGGAGCCTGTGGCACAAACTTCACGAGAGTGAGTAATCAGGCCCCCTGCTGATCCTCTTCTAGCTTTCAGTGTGTTATATCTCTGTACCTTGTCTTCCTCAACTGAGTGCAGCACGATCAATCGGCACTGATTCGGCCCACAAACACTGTCAGTGCAATAGGAGAAAATTATGTGGCTTCTAGTTAAGTGTATTAATTTGATTTAAAACGCCCTAAGGTCCTGTAATTGTGGTTTCATTGTGCTTGAGTTTGAGCACTCTCGCTGCCAGTGAGCAGTTAATCAAATAGCAGCAACAACAATGGCACAGTTAGCAGCAGACTTTTGGGTTTCGGGGCCACTTGCAATTAGTTTAACCCATCAAGATGAATAACATGCCCACCGGGTGGAGAGTATTTGTTTCTAGTTGACACCGGAGTACCTGTTTGAGAACAACTCTCTTTATAGAAAACAGAAAAATCACGCCAGGTCTCATCAATGGGGGAAGCCTAAGCTTGTTCAGTTCAGGTGAATCGTCTCCATCCTTACCTTGAACTCCACAGACAGCTGCGGCGTGTACTCCAGTGTCCAAAGCGCTCGAACCAGCGACGCCAGCTGCTCTGTCACCTCTCCCCTGGCGGTCTGCGACTCCGCTCCTCTCACCTCCCCGTTAACCCTCTGGAGGCAAATATCCGACTTATACTGCTCCAACCCGAGGTATTCGGCGAGCAGGTCCGTGTTGCTGAGGCACTGAACCACAGCGTTCATGAAACAGGTGTTGCCGTGGTTCTTCAGTCCCAGCACTCCCGGGGTCTTGTCGCCGTAGCACCACGACAGCCTGTCTTTCACCGAGCCGTGAATGGACGAAACCGTGGAGCTCTTCTTTACGGTTCCTTCCCTGGAGATCTGCGAACAGTTATCTTTAAAACCACCCGACGCGCTTTGCCCGAAACCGCCGTCGTCGTCTTCTGCGTCCTGCTGTTCCGCGTCGCCAAAGTGCGCTAAAGTGCCCAAAGTTTTAAGGATCCTTCCCATGAAATTCCCAAAAGATCGAAGCGATTTCCGTCTAGTAAACCCACCAGATTTGTATTTCTTCTCCTTTGGCTTCGTCGTTTTGGGTTTCATGGGTTGTCTTCTTACCTTGCTTTCCTTACGGGTATCCATGGCTCTATCACTTAAACGGACCGAGAGAAAATGAAACAGACTATCAACGCGCACCTGTCTGCCAGGCTGTCTACCCCTCCTCCTCCCCCGTCTCACTTCTCTCCACAAACCTCACTGCCGCGAAGCCAATAAGGCACATTATTGCTGATATTATCCCATCGACATCTCGGTGCGCGCGTTTTGTCGGGTGACGATCTATCTCTGCAGGAGCTACAGAGACGAGCGGCTCTCCTTCTTCCACATCGCAGGTTCATTTATACTTCCTCGTCGATGGCTCTCAGCGCTGGATCGTGCGCCTGGCGGTTTTTGACTCCCTCTCTCACCACCCCTGTTCTTCCCTCTTCTCCTGTCTGTAGGGCCTCATTGAATTGCCAAGGATCCTGTTTAACTGCCCGCCTCACAGGCAAGAATTTAATTAACCTGAATTAGACTGTAGGCTATCAACACAAATATGTATGTGGTTAAGTCATTCGCAACGGGTGGATGACAGGCAATTCAACTAGGCATATCTACTTTATTTCACTCTGAACAAGGAAGTTGTCGTCTTTAATAGGTGACAGGTACAGCAGTGTGAATCTGCCCCCTGTAGGACCAGTTCTAACATCACCTGCCAAAACATCTGCTGAGGGTGTCAGAGAAAGCAGCACCATCCACAATACCAAACTAAATTATAGACTACTTATAAACTGCTCAGAGAACAACTAAAAAATAAATTTCCAGTATAATGGTAAATGGACTAGTTCTTATTGAGCATTTTCCAGTCTGCTTGAGCATTCAAAGTGCTTTAAACAACCCATTCATCCAAGCACTTCTCACACACATACATTCAGAAATTGCTATTTCTGCTGAAGAGCCTGTCCACATAGGTAGACCTGGTACACCTGTGCTATTTGCTCTGACAGACACCTGTTTGTGAAAGCCAATAGCATGTCTAATCAACCAATTATGATACCAACCCAGTGGATTTAGGAATGCAGACATGGTCAAAATGACCAGTGATGGTTCGAACTGAGCATCAGAATGGGAAAGAAGGGTGATTTAAATGTAGCATGGTTATTGTTGCCAGACAGGCTGGTAAAACTATCTCAGGAACGTGTGATCTATTGGGACCTTCCTGCACAGCGATCCAGAGAATATTAGAATAGAATGGGCTGGCGTAGCAGAAGACCACACCCTGTGCCACTCCTATTAGCCAAGAAACAGGCAGAAAACCAATGCTACAGTTCACACAGGTTCACCAAATTTGGACAATAGAAGGCAGCTGGGTGATATGTCATGTTCATCCCATCCACCCATTTTCTCCTGCTTATCACATGGACTATTTCATAAAAACTAAGTTTACCTGAATCTGGTTTCTTGAACATGACAATGATTTTACAGGGTTTCAATCTAATAGAGCAGCTTTGGGAGTGGAACAGAAGACTCACAACTGATTTGCAGCTAACAAATCTACAGCAATTGTGTGATCCTATCATGTCAATATGGACCAAAACCTCGGAGGAATGTTTCCAACAAGTTAAGCATGAGTTAAGTTATGGCAGTTTTGAAGGCAAAGGGGATCCAAAAGGGGCGATACTACTATTGTATTAGTAGTGGCCAGTGAGGGTATAAAAACCAAGGTTATCAAAGTATAGATACTGACATCTACCCTACATATTGCCATGCATACATGGTCAACATTTTCTTCATCCTGCTAATCAAATACCTAAGACATCGTCACTTGCAGACAGGTGTAGCCAAGTCTGGCAACTTTCTGCATGCACATTAATGCTGCTGCTCATACATCATGAAAGCTCGACAAAGTTAGTAAAATGTATGTTAAAATTGTTTTTGCCGGATACATTACATGCAGTTCTGCTTTTCAATGGGAATCCAGCATCTTTTTTGCAATATTCAGATTCTCATCTGAAGCTTAATTTCACAGCTCACCAGTACTAAAGATTGAATTTGGTGGACCAGATGTTCTGATTTATTAAAAGAAAAAGTCAGGTCTCCAACCAATATTCCCGTAATTTTCCCGATGCTCTTGAGCATTGTTAGAAAAATGAACACATGTTACATGTTACAAATTCCGAGGCAAACCGTGTCATTCTGTGTCTGTGTTATGAAGATGACCTGCGTTTTACAGCAATCCTCTGTTCATTATCATTGTGCTAAACGACAGTGCAAGGAATTATGCCCAAGCTTAATGAGCAGGGATTTTATTTTATTTTTTTATTATTTTTGCCGACTTGTTTTTAAATTACACCACCTCTTGTCTCATGACAGTTGGGATAGGCCCCAATCCTTCTGAATTCGATAAGAGGTAGAAATTGGACAGATGGATGGATGGTTTATATAACAATGTTTTTGTTTTTTTTGCAGGAAGTAGTAGTGAATTAGAATTGTACATTGCACCACTCTTTTACCATAACCTCTCAGAGAATAAACCTTATTACATTAGGGGACACCGGTCCCTAATCTTTTCACTTTTATATACAGAATGTATTCAGGCTACTTCAACCTTGCATTTTATATTGTAAATGTAATTTTTAAATTAATCTACAAGAAATAAAAAATAGCACCAGAAATTTTGCTATATAAGCAACAATAACTATTTTCACTATGAAAGTACTGTTTTCCCCATTTCATGGCACACCGTTACACCTTCAAGTCAATCAACTTTTTTCTGGCAAGCTCCATCAGATTGGGTGGTGAACACCTTTGATGTGTCATCTTTACATCTTAGATTTAAACAGTGGTTTATGGTTTAGCTGCAGCTGATCCACTTTAGCATTTTCTTTTCTCAATGCTTCAGTTCACTATGGTGCTGAAAAGTTATCTGTCACCCATTCTCAGGTCAAAGCTGGTTTTCTTTAAGACCAGACCAGTCTCCCTGAGGGACACCCCAGTACCATGATGCTGCCATCCCCATGCTTCACTCTAGTGATGATAATAACCAGCCGACTGGCTTCTGGATAATACCTCTACCATGAAGGCCGGTCACCTACCAGAAGGTCATCCTTGGTCACATTCTTGACCAAGGCACTTTTTGTTCAATAACTCAGTTTGGTAAACTCTAGCACTCAGATGTTTTGTGTATTTTACTTTTTGTATTTCACAGACATTGAAGCCATATTTAGAAACTGATTCATCCTCTTGCCCTATTCGCAATGACATTGTGAACTTTCTATGTGTGTTTACACCAGGACATGTAGCTTTAAATGATTAACAACTGATGTGTGGCTATTACATTCTACACATCCCGAGGCTCAAAAATCAAACAAGATGACTGTCACTGCAAAGGCTCTGAATACTTTTCAAAATGAAGATTTTGATTTTTAATAGAATTTCAAAAGAGCAAAAAAAGAGAAAGGATTTATTAATGCTTTAATTCACTTTTTTTTTTTTAATTGATGGACAAATATTACCCATTTAAAAATCAACAAAGCCATGCAAAAAAAAAAAAGAACCACTACATTTACTATGAATCAGTGAGCAAAAACATCTTATACAGCAATTGTTGCTTCATGAGGTTACATGTATTTATTTTGGTAAGAATGTAAGTCCATATTGCTAAAACAATATAATAGTAACATTTTGTACATTTTTGGAAAACTCAAAAAAGAATGTCTGGATGGCTAAAAGTTTGTGTTTCTTCCCGTGTCCAAATCTCCAGTTAAGAGGAAGGAACGTGGGGGAACTTCCAGCAAAGAATGGCTCCATCTGCACTTGTACTGACTAAGTTGCGGCTGTTGGAGCAGATTTTCATGCTGGTAATACTGCCACCATGACCTACCCCTACGTGGGTTACTCCACCTAACATGTAGTCCCACACTTTCACCAGCTTATCATCTCCACCTGGTATGAAAAGGTGAACAACATAAGAAACCAGAAGCTCTAGGGAAATATCGCTAATTATTGTGCAATACTGTTCTTTATATAAAACACATGAAAACTATATTTGCATAAAATATTCAATTAGGTTTTGATCTAAACGGGAGCATAATGGGCAATGCAGCAGGGACAAATATAAAATTGCTATCTATATATGAGTAGCATGGAAGAAGAAGAAGTGCAAATGAGTAATGTGCCATACCTGTCACAAAGTATTTGCCATCCTGTGAGATATGCATGCCATTGATGGCACCAGACTGCGAAGCCTCAAGTTGTCTGAGGGCAGATTTACCCTCAAACACGTCCCAGTAGGCAACCTGAGGGACAAAATGTACACAATGCACAGAAAGTCTAAATGGAGATGAAGGTTACACATTTATACTCTGAAGTTTTTTTGTTTGTTACTAAGGATTGATAGGCTTGCTATGCAGACTGCTACTAATGAGATCAAGTGAAAACATCTCTGTGCTTTTGTGCTATTTTTATTCAACATTATATACAGTATACACTTTACCACTTCCTATTTTGGTAGTAGTACGCAATAGGTGACCTCAGACTCTCACCTTCACTGCTTTCTCGTTTTAACTCTATATGAAAATGAGCTGGTTTGATTCTATCATATATCTAAATGAGTTTTGAACATCTCTAGGGCTTAACAGCCGTCAGAGTATCAAGTCTCACAAAAGGCGATTGTTAGTTGAAGTTATTTATAGCCCAGGTGGCAGAAGCATCACAAAACCACAGAGCGAGAACAATCCTTTCTTGTTATTTATATGACCGACCTGATTACTTCTTGGGTGGAGTAAATGAAAGCCCAGATGGACTTGATCATTAAAATTAGGCTTCAGTCATGAATGAGTTCCTAGTAGAAGATTTAACAGTTCACCCTATGTGATTTTAAAAGTCAAGAAGCTGTTTAGAAAGCAGTAAAGCACTCAAAACACTGATGCTAAACACACTGCATTTCAAAGTCAATAAGGAGTTGAGAGAAGGAGATGGAGTTACCACAATTAGCTATTTGTAAAGGTCATGTTAAACAAGGCTGTTCACACAGAGCCCGATGCTTATGAGAACAGAATTTCATTTTTTGCCCATTATGCCTAATAGGAAGGCAAATAATAAGGGATATGTAATCTTTCACACATATTGAATATTGTGCTTACATGGAATGAAAACTAATATGGAGAAATAGATAGAAACCAAATCTTCCTAATGTAACCAAATCAGAATGTAAGGCTTAAATCTGAACAAAACAATACTCACTTCTCAGCTAAGGCCTGCATTAATTGATATCATATTTAGTGAGATGTCTTTTCAAACAAATCAGCGCCTTAAATTAATCATTGCTCTATGATTAATAAAAAGAAGTTAATGGTGAAATTAAATAGTTTATTATTCGCATAGCCACGATAAAAGTTACTGTAACAATGTTCCCCTCTCTTCTTCTCTCTTAGATCATTGTCCATCCCTTCCTCGCCGCCACAGTCACGACCCCTTCCACCTTTCTCATCTCATTTCAGCAGCTTATTAGAGGCTTCCACCTGTGTGAGTTGTCTTGGCCCATCTGCGATCCCTCAGCCTCGGTCTGGGAAACTGGCTCGCAGCCATGACATGGGCAACCAGGAAATTAATTACGTGCAGTAAGTGAGAGCAGGTCTGAAAAACATACTCTTAGGACTGCTCCACTTATAAGGACAAATCTCAGGCTATAAGCAGTGTATAGTTGCCTGGGCTACACAGAAGGTTAGAAGCTTTAGCTTATAGAAAATATGCACAGTTACCGAAGGTTATTATGAGCTAGTAATTAAATACTATCAAGGCTATGCGTCCTTTGTAGCAGAAATAATGTAGTCCAACTGGTTTCAGCTATAATCCCGTATCCTTACCTTGAAAAGACGAAGTAAGCATCATATACTTACTACACCAAAAAACAAACGCATCATTATCATTGCCAGCAACATCCTGATCACAAAGCATCTCATTAATACAACTGCTCCCTGACCCTACACCGTCATCCCCCCACCCCTCCTGGCCACTCTCTTTCTCTTCACATTTTTTCTCACATGCTGGTTTGCATCCTGTGAATTTACTCATAGAGTCATGCTGGGAGGTGAAGAAGGCTTGGAGTACAGAGAGGAGAGAGAGGAGAGAGAGAGAGCATTGCTGTTTGTTGAACCAGACAGAGTGCCTGTGTCCTGGGATGAGCAGATGGTGGATCTGGCTGGCACTTGGGTGGCATAGGCACATCCGCAGGAAGGCACGAACACCACAGCGCTCCCCTCCATCTCTCCTCTTTCTCGCTCTCTTTGAATACCTCCTTCCCACTTTCTCTCCGCTCGCTCAGCACACCCACCGCGCTGTGTTAATCAGCACAACTTGTCCTCACCTCTCAGCATGCGGGGACGGCAGCAATATGGGTCCAGTGTGTAGCCGGGTTCAAGGGGTGTGGATAAATTGCACAATCAAGGAAAAAAGTGTTTCATTCTGCAGCAGTAAAGGTCCAAGCTTATGTAAATAAGAAGTGCTTGGTTAATCAAGATTATAAAAAAAAATTGTGGAGTCAAAGGGTGTGTTTTTGCACCAGTGATTAGCAGCCGGCACAATGGCTTAATTACTGTATACTGAGCTAAGAAACAAATTAGAAGCGTTCAAGCTAATCTGCAGAAATGCACACGAGTATGATTGTACAAGCTTTCATTGTGCTACTCTTTGCTGATCTTAGTAAAGCTGCAGATTTTTCTGTCATTCTCATTAAGTGGAGATTTCAATAACCATAACAATATAATGAGGACTCTACACTGTGACTGTTTAGTGACAGTCTATTTGCATCCTGTTGTTTTTTTTTATCATTATAATGATTACCTTTTTCTCCTTTAAGCTAGACAGCTGAGTATTAAGTCTGAGGGAAAATATATGGAGTACATGGACTACAGTAAACAACAAAAAGTAGTTATTATAGACTCACTGTGAATTGCAACAGTTTACAGCTATGTTATCAACAGATTATGAAAAAACAATGGTGTTACAGTGTGATATTCACAGTGTGATCTCTGGGCACTGGATATTTGGAATTGGCTCTGAATTATTTTATTCATTTTCAGAAAAGAAGCCAAACTGTAGAGCAATACTTATTTGTACCAGTGCATGGTGTAGTGAGTAAGAGCAGCCATAAGTTTTCTCTGAGCCCAACTGGGAAAGACACAATGCCAACAGACAGACAATGACTTTTATCATCACCAGCACCAACTGGAACCCACACTCTGAAATGCTAAAACAGGAGCAAACAAGACTAAACTCCAGAGGAGCTTCCACCAGCTCTTGAAGCAAAGAAAATGAACTGGCACCATCTCTTCTAAACTGTAAAGATCAAAGCTGTCCATGCTAACACATCACATGTTCTACCTGTCAAACATCACTCACATTTTCTCCCAGAAAACTTTGTCGTCAACACGATCATGCCAAAGCTTGAAACCTGGAGCCCCCTTAGCCAGATACCAAGACTAAGTGAAGTGAGATCTACTGATGATGCTAATGTAGCACCATGGACGATACCTACCGTGACAGTTACAGAGACTAACCGGCTGATCTACACCAAGAACGGTGTGGATCATACATATATCATACATGGTACGCCATATCCAAGTGGCCGGCATAATATACAGAAACATCTGTGCTGAGTATGGACCGGAAGTCTCAAGGGCATAGTGGGAGACACCCCGTACGATGGTCGAGAATGACCGAGCTAAGATCCCATGGGACTTCCAGATACAGTAGGACAAAATGTTGGTGGTTAACCAACCCCATATAGTAGTGGTGGACAAGCAGAGGAAGTCAGTCGTAGTGATAGACGTAGCAATACCGAATGACAGCAACATCAGCAAGAAGGATCACAAGAAACTGGAGAAGTACAAAGGGCGCAGAGAAGAGCTGAAGAAGATGTGGAGGGTGAAGGTAACAGTGGCCCCGTGGTAATCGAAGCGCTATATGCAGCCAAAGCAAGTGTCTCCAGCAGCTCCCAGGAACAATATCCGAGATCTCTGTCCAGAAGAGCGCAGTCCTAGGAACAGCTAAGAGACTGCACAGGACCCACAAGCTCGAGGGGAATTTTTTAAATCAAAGGTTTACTTATTTAAATAAATAATCATTAAAGGACATATGCTTGGTATAAACTGAATGTATAACAATGAAATAAATTTCATTTCATGACACTTCTTTAAATTGTAATTTTCAATTGAACAGATTCCATTAAATGTATTTTTGTATTGTACTTCTCTATACTGTAAATTCTACATGCAATCAAATTAATTATGGTCAGCATTTTTGGCATGAACATTTTTGTATCCATCTTTTTGTGTAAAAAGAAACTCATAAACCACACTTTCTTGGTTCTTACTACAGGGGCAGCTACACTAAAACATTTTTGTCAGAATTAAGCAAATTCTGACTAAAGAAGTTTTAGCAAAATGATCATTAACAAATTCTGACTATACATACCTCTGAGGCCACCATAAAAAACTGGCTTAAAGATAAATCAAGTGAAAAATTTGTGTTTAAATTACTGCCTGCTAGAATGCCAATAAAAATACAGAAATGCACTTAGCAACAAGAAAAAAAAAGATTCTTAACCCCAAAACACACCTTTCTGTCAGTGCCACTGGTGATGATCTGAAATTCCTCTGGATGGTAGCACACAGTCCGGAACAGTGTGTTGGCAATCATCATTTGACGAACTACGAATCGCCTATAAAAGATTATACAAATGAGACAAAAGACAAGAAATGACGGGAAGGAAGATGAGTTTGACAGGTGTTGCAATAGACTTGGCAAAAAATAACTCATATGAGGTGCATGTGTCTTCACACCATGACCAGACTGTTGTGTCTGTTCAAATTTTAAACAAAAAAATCATAAATCTCAAAACAATCTGTATATACAAATGTTCTGAAGTGCACATATTTTCTCTTGTGCAGACAGGGTGTCAGTCTA
This sequence comes from Haplochromis burtoni, assembly GCF_018398535.1. Lineage (NCBI taxonomy): Eukaryota > Metazoa > Chordata > Actinopteri > Cichliformes > Cichlidae > Haplochromis > Haplochromis burtoni. The sequence goes on from NW_024582905.1 coordinate 340,967, forward strand.
AATTAATTGAGACTTTTCTACTAATCCATTTAAATAACCTGTTAGTAGTCATACTACAAAGAGAATCCATGATAATTGTATGGGTACTGCCTAGAAGCCTTTAATCCACAGACTCGTTCATGAAGAGGACAGACAATGAAAAAAATGACCATAGTCAGTTTTCAACAGCTTATTGTACTCCCAGAAGAAGCTCACAGATTAAAGGATTTTAAGCTCGCTTATAAAGAACTGGATTTCTTTTTTATCTCGTTGTATGAGCCACACATCCACTTCACCATTTCTCTCTTATGACAAGTCAGACATGAAGACAGTGCTCTTCTTTCTTCTCACTTTGTCTCTGGTGGCTATACATATTATTACCAAATATGTACATTACTTTTCACAGAATAATGTGATTAGCTCATTCAGTAATGTGCCTAACTACTTTATTTTCACTTCACTTGCTCTCATCATTTTTCTTTGATGAAACTGAGAAATAATTATTACAATTTTGACTTAGTGAAGTGGCTCTGCAGTAATTTTTGGCATTTTGTTGTACTACTAAACACAACATTTCATAGATAAATGTTTCTTAAATAGATAACTATCATATCTGATATCATATCTCACAGTACAATAATATTGAATGGGTTGCACTGTTGTACTTTGTCATGTTTCTCAGGTCTTTGTCTGAATTTCTACCAACATTACTTGTCAGGTTCTCATGTTATTGCTAAGGATTGTCTATTGCATTGGAGTCACACTGGGTTAAATATGTACACTTGGGTTTTAAGGGGTATTTATTATTTTCTTCTTTTTTGGGTTGTATGGAAGCCCCAAACGCAATTTCATTGTTCTTGACAATGACAATAAATAAATAAATACTAAATAAATAATATGTCATACACTAATATTACAATATTAAACACTTTAAAGATGTTACATGGACACAATGTGTGGGTTATGGTTTGCAGATAGGCTACTCACACTATGTCCCAGATGATGCAGGTACCGTCAGAGCTTGCAGAGACACACTCTGTGTCGTCACTCTTGATTTTGAGACAAGTGACAGCAGCTTTGTGCTTCTTCATGGCCTCCAGCAACCGATAGCTACGTGGGTTCAGCTCCCAAACACACACCTATGATAGTTAAACCCAAAATCATTCATTAGGGAAACTATATTTAACTTTATTTATAAACATACAAATATGCTATGGATGCAACAATTTTCAATTTTCATTAAAGACATCTTCAACAGTATGTCTTCTGTTCTTTTGAAATCATGTCAGTCTTCAATGATATTGCATGCTATAGAGATAAACCCCAAATTTAAATGCTGAATGTGTATTTGAAGGGTGCACAGCACAGTCTAGTATGGTGTGTCTGTATAACGAATATAAAGCATGCATAAAATCCTCCAATATTTGCACTAAGCACTGGAATAACTCACAGCTGCTTGTCTTGGAGAAAAATTAGCAATTCTAATTATATGACTAGACATGAGATGCAAACATTCTTATCTTTAAATCAGTTTTGTCATGTTCAGTAGGCATTCCCAAATCAATAACAAAAAAATATTTTGGGAAAGTCTGAAAATAGTTATGGCAGGATATGGACTACAACTAAAGCTCAATTATCAGGCAGGATAGCCATTTCATGTCCATTTCATAATTCTTGTTGATGATATACTGTGAGAAATTGTGCCAAAGTCTCAAGCTGCCCAAGATTTTCTTTTAAAATTTTGCTAGGAAAACGGAAAATCTGTGATGTGATTTATTGAAACATGCAAACATAAATGGACAAAACAGAGTTTGTACAATTCTGACAAGCTTGAAAGTCTGTATTTGGGACCTTATTCTTCAACACCACCTGAACTCTTGTAGGCAAGCTTTCTTGTAAGTTCTTTATAATCTTCAGGAATAGTTCTCCAGGCTTCTTGAATGACATTCCAAGCTCTTCTTTGGATGTCGGCTGCCTTTTGCTCCATTCTCTCCATTCCGTTCATGTGAACTCACATTGTTGTTGAGGTCCTGGCTCTGAGGATGCCTATCCATGACTGACAATGTTTCATAGTGTGTTTGACTATCCAGGTAGTATCACTGTAGTATCTTTGGAATCATTGCCATGTTGATAAATGAAGCCCTTGCTGACACTTTTCAGTCAGTAATGCATGGTCTATCAAAATCTGATCATACTTTTTTGCATTTATAATTACCTCAGTTTTACAAGTACATATTACTGTTGATGTTAATGAGGATTTGAAACAAAAAAATTATCTAATTTTGATTTTAAACTCGATAAGACCTGTGTAATTTGGCATACCTCATTGTTTGTTTGTTTTTTAGCTTTTGCCATCCTTGAGAATGGATTCTTGACCATTACCCTTCCATTGTGGGCAATCGTGGCTCAAGAGTTGGGAGTTCGCCTTGTAATCGGAAGGCTGCCGGTTCGAGCCCCGTGAACAGTCTCAGTCGTTGTGTACTTGGGCAAGACACTTCACCCGTTGCCTACTGGTGGTGCCAGTGTCCGGCAGCCTCGCCTCTGTCAGTGCGCCCCAGGGTGGCTGTGGCTATCACCAGTGTGTGAATGGGTGGATGACTGGATGTGTAAAGCACTTTGGGGTCCTTAGGGACTAGTAAAGCGCTATACAAATACAGGCCATTTACGTTTTTTTGTTTTTTTTTACCATTGAGACTAGTTCTGATGAGGCTTATGGAAAAAGCAGATGAATCAGCTAAGGGTGTAAATGTAAAATGTATCTCTCGGATCCTGTCTCAGTTCTTTGATAGATTTTTCCTATTTCTTAAGGACATGACTACATCTACTATAGATAGTTTTCATGCCTACAACTTCTGTACTTGTTCAGTTTCCTCAAATGTTTAAGGACACAATGAATAGATATGTTTATAGCTAATAGCTCTTTTAGAATCACCTTGTTGGTGCAAAAATACAGTTTTATGCCTGACAAACTGTGTTATCTTTGGAATTTGTGTTGATTCAACCAAAGAAAAAGGATCATTTTGAGTGTTTTTGTGACAGGTTGCTAGTAATAAAGTGCTAAAGGTAGAATATAAAACTGGATTTTTGCTAAGTTCTGTGTTGTATGTAAACACAACACTGGTTTATTCTGTGATTTAAGTGCCGTTTTATGCTTTATGAGTCAATGTAAAAACTAAAAACATTCTTCTGAAAATAGACTGAACAGTTCTCAACAGACTAGAATGAAAATTAACAAAAAAGAAGAAATTTTTTTTTAAAGATCTTCAGAAAGTCTCTGGAAATATTGCTGAACTATTTTAAAACTTATAAGAACATCTGGCTCCTTAGAAGCATAAAGCCAAGAAATGAGAAGCGGCTCAAGACTTTAATATTAAAATATAAATTAAATAATAATATATATCTAATAGTGAACAAATTATAGGTTCATTGATATTATTTCCACTGACCTGTCCTTCTCCCCCTCCACTGACAATCCTTTTGCAATCCCTTGTGCCAGCAATGGCCGTTGCACCCATTGTGTGTGCATTGTGAATGGTGAGCATGAGTTTTCCACTTTCTGGTCCAAACAGACGAATCTTACCATCATTCCATGCTAGAAGACAACGACAGCTAGAGATTAATCTGATTCTGCACAAGAAACAGAACTTTTCAGTAAGTGAAAAGAAACTTTACTTTTATATTTCAGATTTCTCCGCTACTGTAATTGAGATGGCTCGTTATCACCTATTCAAAACATATTTCAAAACAGAAAATTAATTGTTACAGAAATCGCTCTCTGAGTCCTACCACTGATGATGCTTTGTCCATTAAACATGAAGTCCACTGAATTGCAGGTCACATTGGGTATAGTGATGCGCAACAGCTCTTTAGGCTTGCCTGTGTACCACACTCTGATATCTTCATCTGAGCAGGTTGCAAATAGTTCAGATGTTCCACTAGTGGAAAAATGTGAGGAAAAATAGAGAATTATAGTTGTTTGGTATGGGTTGTTAATATAATTATGTAAATAATTAATTAAAAGTAATATTTTACTCAGGTCTTAAACACATACATAAAACCAATAACATTTCCTCAGAATATGTAGACATGTGGCATGTATATGTCACCCTCTAGTGAGTACAACAGGTAAATAAAGTAATGAATCAGAAACAATTTCAGCACAGTTTAAGCATTGTGGTTTTGCTTTGCTGCATTTGACACATAACATAATGTTTATTTTCTTGCATTTCTGGGTACAAGAGAAAATGTGTGTTTCTGAGGGGCATGGTGAAGGAGAAAAAGGAACAGACTGACTGTTTTCTGATCAATTCTCTTTATCAGGGCATTTATGTTTTATTGCAGAACACTATTTAAATTCTCTTTTCTGACACTTACAACAAGATGGCTACGTCCTTGACAGCATCATTATGGCTGGTGGATATGAGTTCCACTTTGAAATTCTCATAACTGAAGCGATACATCTGAGCAGCCTCTGTGCCAACAAAAAACTCATTTCCATCTCCTAATGTAGCAATGGAGGTTACTGCCTTTTCCAGATCGACTTTCCTGATGTGAGGTAAAGGAAAAAAGTACAAAAATGCAAAAACAAACTAAAGCATTTGAATGCTGAAAATACCGGTATAGAAAATTCAAAGGTAACAATTATGCACACTAGGGATATTTTATAGTGAAATAATTCAGTCATAGAACTCACTTAAGAGTTTTGAAGTTAGTCCCAGAAGACAAAGTGACAGTGCCAGATCCACAGCCTACAAGTAGGTCCCCAGACTTCAGTATCTTTATGACATTGACACCCTGCAAAGAAAAGGATGAAACTATGATTTTCATTACATTTTTCTAAAACAATTATGCATATTTGAATACATCACTTTTTAAAATTCCTAGATCGTTGACAGCTTCTCAAAACTTAAGAAATTTTTAACTATGTGACATGAACCATGGCTTTTCCTTCCACAGGGATTCCTATTAAGCACAGGGCATGAGTAAGGAGTGGCTGAATGACTGAATTCAAAGCACCAAATAGGGAATGTAATGAATGACCTCTACAGTGATGACTTACCATGCTGTATTTTGATTTAGCTGGACCGCAGTGATTCAGAAGCTTTGTCTTCAGGTTAACTTTCATTATGTCTCCACTCATGGTGCCGCAGAAAATGAACTGATCATCCTCTGAAATCTGTACAGCAATATTGATAGTGCAACCACATTATTTCACTATATCTGGTGTGCTATAAGTTTGGAAGATTAAAAAAGTTGAGTTTCACTATTATTATTCTTATGCACCTTCTGCAGCCATACCATTAGTGTTTTATTGATTTGTTAAGTTTCTGCCTGCAGATGGTTTGCATATGGCTTCATACCTCTAAGCATTTCACAGTCCTCTTGAGCTTGCCTGTCTGACACTCTGTGGGCCTGATCTTTCTGTTGGGGAGGTCCAGTTCCCAAACTCGCAATGTTCCACTGTCCAAAGAAGACCAGTGATATTAAATCACTTTTATGCAATAACAAGGAGCGTGAAAACCCACATTGTGAAGCTAGATATGCAGAAAAAAAGCAATAGGTAGATGCCTTGTCATTTTATAAGCAGGTTCAATAAAATCTAATTCACAGATAACCTAACAATTACAAATTAAAAATCTAATGTGACATTTCGCTTGGTTTAAAAAAAACACAGAAAAGAAAAAAATAGTAGACACCATTCACTCACCTCCCTGCTGACACAAAGATGTTGTCATTTGTGTTTGAGTATTGCAAAATCAGGGAGTGACCAGCACTCTGCGCTGAAGCTGGGCTCCCACATATAGCTTGCTTAGTCTCAATATTCCACACAACTATACTGTAAACAAACACAAAAGATCATTAGTACAGTACATTTGATAGGCCATCTAGAAATTGATGTACCCCTTTTTGTGCAGATAAAGATAATTAAAGGCCATACCATGTGTAATCATGGACATTGCACGTCAACACACATTTCAGTAAATGTACTAGTGTAGACATTTGGCTAACTCTCACCTCAAGACACATGAAATCTATTAAACCAGGAACAACAAACCAGTATATATAATAAAACAGACTTCACAGCTTGACCTCATACTGGACTGTCTTTAAATCATGATTCTTATATCACATTTAATAAAAAATAATATGTGCCACTGTGTCTGCTAAGTCTTAACGGATCTACAATGTATGAGCTTCAGTCACTGAAAGCTAACTATCCAAATGGAGTCTACTTCACAAGTTCAATACGTCCCCTCTGGCAACAAATGCAGGGTGTTTGTCATTTGTTGCTTCCTGCTTCATAAAACACAAATAAGGGGAAGAGCTGAACCATGTGCAATCTTATAACAAGCATCTTTAAATCTAAAGACTGGCCCAGCTTAGGTTATTCTGGTTTATTAGGGAGTCACAATAGCAAAGGACTTTTGCTTTCCTTTCCAGTACCTTACTAGCCTGGATGTATTCTGACTGTACAACTTCCTGTGTTCTACAAGAACCTTGTGCCTGGCTTGTTAAACAGTAAAACAAATGTGGCATGATCATTGCTCAATGAAATATAGTGTGCTATGTTGGCAATTAGACAATTACTGTGCAAGGCAATGTGTATTTCCATTTTGCAATCTTATTATCTGAACTTGCACCCAGCTGCATCATTCAGCCATAATGTTTACCTGCCATCATCTTGACCCCCAAGGGACACCAGGTACTTGTCATTAGGAGAAAAGGCCAGTGCCTCTACCTTTGCCTTGTGGAGCACCAGCTCTGTATAGATTGTTCGGGTCGCATAGTCCCAGATTATTATTGTAGCCTAGGACAACATATTAAGTAGAATATTGTAATTTATTCATCAAAATTATTTAACCCAATATCTGATGGCAGATTTGCCAGGTAGTTACAAAAACATTCAAACATTCCTGACTAAGATTACCTTAAAGCCCATAAAGTTGACCTGTCCAGAGGCAATATACAGTCCACTTTTTGACACTGAAATACAGGTTACATTGTTTGTATGGCCATGTAAGAACTCCTGTTTGCCATCTTTAATTCTCTTGAGAATGATTGTACATCCAAGAGGGTAGATCATGTGCTCGTTGTCTGGATGGACTCTTAGGCCAGAAGAAACATGTCCTGGTGAAATAAAGCAGAGTACATTGAACAGACAATCTGTTTGTGATTATGAAGGTGGATGGTTGTTTTAATAATAATGGATAATAATAACGGGAATGTGCACTCTATCTTCATAGCTACACATGTAAGTTCAAAATGTGATCTTAACAACAAAGGTACAGTCTAAATCACACAAGGGGACGAGAACTCAGCCCGCTAGACAGCTCTGGAACAAGGAGAACATCAATTTTGGATTTAGTTTTACAGCTTTTCCTACTGTTAAAGACCGCGCAATGTTTTTAATATTAAAAAACTACCACTGTGTACAGTACTTAGCGTGTTACTCCAGACTTTTCAGCTGTCGTATCATTAAGCTAATTTAAGTTTGCAGGGGGGAAACTTACCGTTAAAGCCAATAACAGCCTCCAGTTCGAGCCGAGGTATACTTTCTGTTTCAACATCCATTATCAAACTAACTGTATTTTATTCACCCGAAAAAAAACCTGTATTTTAACCTGTAAATTCAAATTTTGTTTAAATAGCGCTAATTATTTTTTCTCAGGCAGGTGAAGTAGTTCACACCAAACAAACGGTCGCCCAGCAACATCAATAAAGCGCCACCGGCTGAATGACGTTTCTCTGCTGCATTCACGTGGTATCGGAAATTTCACAATTGAAACAGCCGTACACAAAAACAATTAAATATAATTGGCAAATTACACTGGAAAATCGGTATTGCATTTTTAGGGTTCACCGTATTTGCACTATGGATAAAGATGACAAATTAATCTGTGACCTATACTGGCATTATACAAAAAACTTAAAATTCTCTCATTTCACAAATAAACAACATGTCACAGAAGAATCTGGGACATAACAGAACAAATAAAAATACATTTCAGCACATTTACTGATTATCAGTACAAAAACATTGAATGCCCATTGTCTGAAATTACTACAGAATTCATCACAGTACATCACAATGTATCTTTATTGAATGCAAGCTATCGTGCATGAATAAGATAAAAATCATTGGATTACACAACTACATTATATATATGTTGTACATCTAATATAAAATTATACTGATATAAAAACTTAAAAAGTACAATGTTCTTTGTTCATTTAATTTTTTTTTCACAACTTGTACAAGCTTAAATATGCTACTGCACTCAAGAATGGAGTACCTCTGGCCACTGTGACATCACTGCAGGTCCTGCCCAGAGGAAAATAGTGCAGTTCATTTTTCTTTTTTACTCTAATTTAGAAGAGCATAACCATGTTGTAAAGATTTAACTACTGAAAAAAATACTGTAATTGGCTGTAAATGCAAAATCTGCAAATTTGACACTTATGATGGCAAATTAGGTAACAAACATTTTTAAAAGAAAGTACACTTTGTTTTATAAACTGCAGAAAGAAGCAATACTTAGCTACATCCTGGTTTGCACTGCACCATACAAAAGTTTGTACTGATATAACTGTAGGTCCAGAGAAACTTTCCAACCATTTGGTAGGGCAACTGTATTTCCTTGTCCTTTGGTAAAGAACTATGAAATATTCTTAAACGCTAACCACACCACATGTCATAACAGTGAACTGTGAACAGAGCAGACCTACACTGAGCTGTGAGATCAAAAAGTAGATATTCTAGGCACATCCAAAATTTTAACTGCTGCTGTACTCCAATTAATACAGACTTCAGCAAACACATCTTCTAGCACTGACCTGGTGCCCTGTCCTAACTGAGATTTTTAAAAAGAATTTTAGTGGACAGTCAGCAATGAAAGCAGAAAGGTGAATCATCACAAGAACTTTTAATAACTTGTCAATAGAACAAACTCTCTCAAAACTAAATGAAGAGGAAATGTGCTTTTAATAAACACTCAACTTTTACGTTACACTGTCGGGATTCTCTGAAGGTCCTTCAAAACTTAGCATTTCTTTGGATGTGTCCCCAGCCATCTGTCTGTGTGCGTGTGACCTCCGGTGTCTGCTGAGAGAATGGCTCCATGAAAACCTGCGGCCGCAAGTGAGGCACAGATAGGGTCTCTCTCCAGTATGTGTCCGCCGATGCTTTGTCAGTGACTTGTATCGCGTGAACGTTGCTCCACATTCATTACAAATATATTTTTCTGACTTAATATGAACATTTTGTTCATGCTCTTTCATGTTGCCCAGCTGTGAAAAGCCTTTACCACACACAGGGCAAAGATGTGGCTTCTCCCCTGTGTGGGTCAAACCATGAATATTCAAATCCTGGCGAGAATAAAACTGCTTGCCACAGATAATGCATTTGTATGGTCTTTCCCCTGTGTGGCTCCTCATGTGCCTTTTCAGTCCCTCAGAGCGAGAGAAGCAGCTCTCACATAAGGTACATTTGAAAGGCTTCTCTCCTGTGTGGGAGCGGAAGTGTCTACGAAGCGCCGAGGCCTTGAAGAAACACATCCCGCAATCCGCACAACTGTGAGGTTTTTCTGGCTGCTCCTCGTGTGTCTTTTCGTGTGCTTTGCAGTGACCTGACTCGGAGAATCCCTTACCGCAGACCGAACAGGTGAAAGGCTTCTCTCCAGTGTGCATACGCTTGTGACGAATGAGTTTGTTAAGTTTGCTGAACGTCTTCATGCAGTATGAACACTGATGAGGTACCCTGGGTTGTTTTGTGTGTGTGCGTTTGTGCCTCTCTAATTTTGAGGGTCTATTGAACACTTTTCCACAGTCAGGACAGGGGTGCTTGTTAGTCCTACTGTGGCAATTCTGGTGTCGGATCAGCTTCTCTTGTTGTGTAAAGCTCTTATTACAATGCTCACAGTTATGAAGAGTTTTGGGCTTCCTTGTGTGTACAGGTTTATGCCTCTCCAGCTTTGACGGTCTGTCAAATATCTTGCCACAGACAGTGCAAGGGTAACACTTGTCTGATGTGTTGCTCTGTGGCTGTTTGGAGTTCTCTGGCTCGGTGATCACTGAAGCATCACTGGAATCTGATTCTGAGATGATTTTCACCACCACTATTTCTGGACCTGAAGAGGAATCACATTAAAAACACAATTTGAGTGTGTTACTGACTGAAGTGACTTAGCAAATATCAGTTAGCAAAACACAATGATGAACTTTTATCGTGTTACACACATCAGGGCTCTAGAGTGTGAAATTAGGTCGCAAATGCAACCTAATTTCTCAATGGAGCAACTAAAAACAATCCTAGGTCGTACCAGTGTGACCAGCTGTTCGAGTAAAAAGTAAAAGTAAAAAGTATGGTCAATAACAGACACACAGAATGCCCATATTGTGGTCAAACCAATCAGAGATAATCATGGGCGAACCTCTCAGATGCCCATGCCCATGGTAAGATGTTCAGATATTGAGATGTTAAATTTGAAGCCTTTGAGGCATTTTTAATTTTGACTTTGTTTTATTTTATATAGCTTGAGATATTTTAAGTTTCAATTTCAGCTCAGTGAAGCACTTTAAGTACAAGCAGTACCGTATCTTTTGGACTATAAGGTCCAAAAAATGCGTTTCATTTTCTCAAAAGTGCGCCTTATGTATGAATTCTGGTTGTGCTTATTGACTGCGAATCTGTCAAAATGTTTTAGTACGACTTTGGTAAGCTATGAAGCTGCACCGCTTGATGGATTGTTGGAGCTACCGTACTTATGAGCCTCGCAGAGTAATACGTACACACATAATATTACCGTATTGTGTGTATATAAGGACCCCAAAATGGCACCTGTTAAGAGACATGCTTATGAAGCGGATTTCAAACTCTATCAGTCATGCAGTAGAACATAGGAATAGAGCAGCTGCGACAGAATTCAGCATTAATGAATCAATGGTGTGGAAGCGGAGGAAACAAGAAGAATGATTGGAGTAAAGTTTGACTTATATGACTGTTTTGTTTTGCTTAATGCGCCTTATGATCTGGTGCGCCTTATGGTCCTTATGGTAACTTATCTTTCTTGTAGAAATGTGCTCCAAATAAAGAACTTTGTGTTGGCAAGATTGTTAGTTAATCATTTACAAATCAGTATTGTCTGTATGGACAGCAATTTAACAAAAAAAAAAAGTGAACATGTAAAGCTGCTGTGTTAAGCGATGCGGTTGTAAAATTTGAGTGCACCTAAACTTTGTGCTGGTGCATCTAAGAAAAGAAGTTAAGTGCACCAGTACAACTGTGGCAAAAAGTTAGTCTAGAGCCCTGCATATTTAATCCATGCTCAACGGGACTTCAAAAAAAGTGAACTTACTTATTGCACAAATTTTGATCAAAGGGGGAAAAAACATGCAAAATACCCTCAATACATACTTTCCTCTGCAGATTCTGTTTTAGGGACAGGTGTGGTGTCTGGGCCCATTGCTGCAGCCTGTTGATGTACAACCCATAAAGAGTTAAGGAACAAATACACAATATCACATATTGTAGATTTACTGTTACAGCTTCCACGATGCAAACTCGTACTGTAGCTAATGTCTGAGACCAAAAGGACACATTAGACACATCCAGGGAAATTCAAACAAAACTGATGTGGAAAGGGAACAATAAGCATTGATACAGTTAATACAAAATCTTAATGGAGAGCTATTTCAGATGAGCAGCTGTCAAGTTATCCCTGTGAAATCCAAGTAATTTGGTGTTTGAGTTTGTAAAAAACAACAACAACATAAGCATCAGCAATTAGACTTTTGTGTAAGCCTGTGGCAAAAGACAATTTATTGTATTTAATTGGACCTTCCTGACTAACTGGCTGTGACTTGTTTATGTGGCTAACTACTGATTAGTTAGTTGAAAAATCTACTTATCAGTGCTCCCTGGTGGGCAAACTATGCAAAACAGATACTATCGCTAAATTACCTCAAATCTACATTCACGAGACACTTTATCAGGTACACCTTGCTAGTACCATTTTTAACTCCAATTGTATTAAGAACTGCAGCAATTCCTCCTAGCACAAATGCTGGTGCTGATATTATCAGACCAGGTCACATTTTTGGAACTTTTTATACATCACAGGAGTGGCATCTCCTGTGATGTATAGGAGATGCTACTTCTGCTGCTGTAGTCCATCTGCGACCACATTTAAAGCGTCGTGCATTCACACTGGTTATATCAAGTTCCTGTTGACATGTCTGTAGCGTAATGATTTCTCTTTCTTTTAAGCCCACAAACACGAATGTTTGATTATTAGCAACAGGTTAACAGCTTCTTCTCCCGGTGTTGTTGAGTGAAGTGACGTTTTAATTAATCTGTTTAAAAACCACACATTGTATTTCATATTTGAGAGATCATGAACAGTTTAGCACATTTTTGTCTCGGTGCCTAAACACCTCAATAAGATTCTCTTTCCAAGTATTTTTCAAGGCTCTACATACTATATGTTTCATATGTCTTAAATTTAATACAAAGAATACTAAGCCACTTATCTGTTTAAGCATACAGCAGTGGTAATTAGATCCAAACTACAAAATATATTTGTCTGACCACCTCTGTAAAATACAAGATAAACAGCATGTATGAAGTGGGTTAAGCAGTCCGGTGTGCTGCACACACCCAAGGTCTGTCTCAGGAGGCAGGAAGGAAAACAACACTAAACAACCCTTAACGCTCAAAGTATGTATCAATATCCTCAAACTAAACTTAAAGATGCACGTGAAACTGAAAGTGGTCAGTGCTGGTTCTGAAAGCTAACATGTTGTTTATTTACCTGTACAAAAAAAAAAATCTGTGCTTTTGCACAGATTTGCTGGAATGTTTGTGTGTCGACTATTATTAACCCGTCCACTTGCAGCGTCGGTTAACGATTGCCAATAAGGGGTTATAATTAAACTCAAGGGTAGCGTTAACACAGTCACACCGGCATGCAAATACAAACACAACAGCTGCACTTTTACAGCGTTTGTTAGCTACTGTCGCTAACGCTAACGCTGCTATTTTAGCTAACCACACCGTACAAGCCTCGGAGACGCAAACACGATTCAGGCCCACCTCTCTAATAATCCGTAAAAGAGAAAGCTTGCCACAGCCTCTATCTACAGAGTTCTAAGTGAAAACGTCTTCGTCCGAAAGGACAGCTAGTCGCAGCGGACTGCTAAACCAGCCGCAACAATTTGGGGTTGATGCTCGTTCCCTTGCATGGTGCCTTCAAGTACCCACGTACTTTCAAAAACGGGTTCTTGTCTTTGCGGTTCAGTCAGATGTCCAACAGGGGCGAGCTCAGATCGTGGACAGTGTTGACGTTGAGAGGCGTCGCTTGCTTTTCTTTTTAAAATTGATTTCATTTCATTTGTTTATACAAAAAACAAAAAACAACCCACACAGGTTGTTGAAGCCAAATAAACACAGATACCAAAGGCTCTCCAAAATAGAAATAAAGGCAACCAGACATGTTATTTACCTATACAAAAAAAATATCTGTGCTTTTGCACAGATTTGCTGTTTGTTTTTTTTACTCACATTATATCTATCAGTAGTAGTTTGTCCCCCCTGTTATCACTAAACAAAGAAAACTATATTCTCCTTTCAGATGTCACTCCCATTACTATAAATGGTTCCATAAAGCTACAGAGATTACTTAGTTTCAGCAAATTACTCAATGTTAAGAATATATATATATATATATATATATACTTATATATATATATATATTATATTTATATATATATATATATATATATATATTGCTATCCCAATATAGTGGAGATTATTGTGGACTTCAGGAAGCACACAGCCCCACTCCCCCCCATCATCCTGACTGACACCCCATCACCTCTGTGGACTCATTCCGCTTCCTGGGTACCACCATCACCCAGGACCTGAAGTGGGAGCCCACCATCACCTCCGTCATCAAGAAAGCCCAGCAGAGGATGTACTTCCTGAGGCAGCTGAAGAAATTCAACCTGCCAACACGGACGATGATGCAATTCTACACTGCAATCATCGAGTCCATCCTCACCTCCTCCATCACCGTGTGGTACGCTGGAGCCACTATCAGGGACAAACAGAGACTGCAGCGTGTTGTGCGCTCTGCTGAGAAGGTGATTGGCTGCAGACTCCCATCTCTGCAGGACCTGTACACCTCCAGGACACTGCGGCGTGCAGCTCGGATCTCAGCTGACCCTTCTCACCCTGGACACAGTCTGTTTGACCTGCTCCCCTCAGGCAGGAGGCTCCGGTCCATTCGCACCAGAACCTCTCGCCATAAGAACAGTTTCTTCCCCTCTGCTGTTGGACACATGAACAATAAACGTACGACTGTCCCCACCACTAACTCATGACCCTACGCTGTGTTCACTGCATGTTTTGGCACTGATCACCACCTGCACTCATGTATATATCTTATTTCTACGTAGCACTTTTAATTCTTATTCTCATGTATATATCTCATGTATATCTCATGCATATATCTTTCTACGTAGCACTTTTAATTCTTATTCTTACTTTTATTTTTTCATGTCTATTTAAGCGCAATTTATGACAGCATGTTTGCACTGAAGCACCGCAGCAATTTCCTAATGTTGTACCTGGGGCGATCGTGGCTCAAGAGTTGGGAGTTCGCCTTGTAATCGGAAGGTTGCCGGTTCGAGCCCCGGCTTGGACAGTCTCGGTTGTTGTGTCCTTGGGCAAGATACTTCACCCGTTGCCTACTGGTGGTGGTCAGAGGGCCCGGTGGCGCCAGTGTCCGGCAGCCTCGCCTCTGTCAGTGCGCCCCAGGGTGGCTGTGGCTACAATGTAGCTTGCCATCACCAGTGTGTGAATGTGTGCGTGAATGGGTGGATGACTGGATATGTAAAGCGCTTTGGGGTCCTTAGGGACTAGTAAAGCGCTATATAAATACAGGCCATTTACCATTTACCAATGTAACATTTGGCAATAAATCTGATTCTGATTGGCTAAAGACATTCATTTATAATTGAAATGCTGATAATTTTAGAATTTCCAAACCAATAAAAAATAAAATAATAATAATAAAAAAAAGTTGTACTTGCTTTCAGTCCCATCACAGTTACAGCCACATAATTTTAATAATGAAACATTTATCTGAATAAGTTACTTTACTGAGGAGATTAGCAAATGATGACCCTGATGAAGGCCACAAGCCGAAACGCGTTGGTCATCTTCCCCTAAGTGTTGCTGGAGTTCCTGCATTGTGAATTCTTTCATCCTCTCCATGCACGTTGGAAGTAGGTGAAGTTGTACCAGAAATTTC
The DNA here is from genome assembly GCF_018398535.1 of Haplochromis burtoni. NCBI lineage: Eukaryota > Metazoa > Chordata > Actinopteri > Cichliformes > Cichlidae > Haplochromis > Haplochromis burtoni. Next base: position 356,257 of record NW_024582905.1, read on the forward strand.
TGTTATAATTAGCAAACGACAAAGGAAGTCATATGATGTTTTGTATAACAGTGTATCAAATCTACATAAACTACAATATCAAAATACACAATTAAAACCATACAGATGCATTTTGAAAGCATGTTTACAAATATGATCCTTTAGTGAATGTAGTGTCTTAGTTTTTACAGAGTGTTATAACACTAGTTTTCCTCAATTCATCACATAAAAGTAAGTATATGCACCATAAAGAGCATCATTGTGTTCCTTCAGAGCTGTCCTGAGATTACAAGCTTTGTTTACCTGGATTGTAACGTTCACACCGCAGGTCCCAATGCTCAAGTTCCCCCCCCCAGTTGTTTCTAAGTTAAAGCTTTAAATTTTGTAGTAACCTGTAAATTTGTACATCTTACTGTAAACCTACTGTCGTTTAATGGTTGGGCACTGCACAGCTACAGGCATCTGACCTCATGTCATACTGTGTATGGGGTTGCGTGTGTGACAAATAAAATTAGAATTTCAATTAAATGACAGAAACGTTCCTGTTCTTGTAAAGTATGTAAGATATATTTTAGAGATTTTACTGAACAAATTTTTGTACAGTACTGAGCGTACTGAACTCCAGACGTTTCAGCTGTCGTATCAGAAACTTAATTTAAGTTTTGGGGGGGTGGGGGGGTGGGGGGGTAAGAAACTTACCGTTAAAGCCAATAACAGCCTCCCGTTCGAACCCAGGTATACTTGCTATTTAAAGATCCATTATCAAACTGTGTTGTATTCACCAGAAAAAACTGTCAAAGTACCTTAACCAGTAAATTCAAATTTTGTTAAAAATAGCGGTAACTATTTTTTCTCAGGCACGTTAAGTAGTTCCACACCAAAGTGTCGCTTGGTAAAATCAATCGGGCTCCACCAACTGCAGGATGTTACTTTGCTGCACTCATGTGGTATCGGAAATTTTGCATTTGAAATGGCTGCACACAAAAACAATTAAATATAATTGGCAAATTACACTGGAAAATCCATGATATTGCATTTGCAAGTGACATTGTAGTGTCACTACACGATGGATAAAGCCTAATAAATTAAAGCCTAATAAATTAATCCGTGACTGTACTGACAATATACAAAAAACATAAAAAAAATAAATCTCTCATTTCGTTAATAAACATGCCACAGAAGAATCTGGGAGATATTGGAACAAATAAAAATATATTTCAGCACATTTACTGATTGTCAGTATAAAAACATTGAACGCTCATTGTCTGAAATTACTACAAAGATAATCGCAGTATGTCACAATGTGTATCTTTATTGAAAGTAAGCTATCATGCACAAGATAAAAATCATTGGTTTACACAACTACATCATATATATGTTCTAGATCTAATCTAACAATGTTCTATGTTCATTTAAATTTTTTAAATCTGCATATTTGGCAATTATGATGGCAAATTAGGTAACAAACATTTTTAAAAGAAAGTACACTTGTTTTATAAACTGCAGAAAGAAGCAATACTTAGCTACATCCTGGTTTGCACTGCACCATACAAAATTTTGTACTGATATAACTGTAGGTCCAGAGAAACTTTCCAACCATTTGGTAGGGCAACTGTATTTCCTTGTCCTTTGGTAAAGAACTATGAAATATTCTTAAACGCTAACCACACCACATGTCATAACAGTGAACTGTGAACAGAGCAGACCTACACTGAGCTGTGAGATCAAAAAGTAGATATTCTAGGCACATCCAAAATTTTAACTGCTGCTGTACTCCAATTAATACAGACTTCAGCAAACACATCTTCTAGCACTGACCTGGTGCCCTGTCCTAACTGAGATTTTTAAAAAGAATTTTAGTGGACAGTCAGCAATGAAAGCAGAAAGGTGAATCATCACAAGAACTTTTAATAACTTGTCAATAGAACAAACTCTCTCAAAACTAAATGAAGAGGAAATGTGCTTTTAATAAACACTCAACTTTTACGTTACACTGTCGGGATTCTCTGAAGGTCCTTTAAAACTTAGTATTTCTTTGGATGTGTCCCCAGCCATCTGTCTGTGTGCGTGTGACCTCCGGTGTCTGCTGAGAGAATGGCTCCATTTAAACCTGCAGCCGCAGATGAGGCACAGATAGGGTCTCTCTCCAGTATGTGTCCGCCGATGCTTTGTCAGTGACGCATTTCGAGAGAACGTTGCTCCACAATCATTACAAATATAATTTTCTGACTTAATATGAACATTTTGTTCATGCTCTTTCATGTTGCCCAGCTGTGAAAAGCCTTTACCACACACAGGGCAAAGATGTGGCTTCTCCCCTGTGTGGGTCAAACCATGAATATTCAAATCCTGGCGAGAATAAAACTGCTTGCCACAGATAATGCATTTGTATGGTCTTTCCCCTGTGTGGCTCCTCATGTGCCTTTTCAGTCCCTCAGAGCGAGAGAAGCAGCTCTCACATAAGGTACATTTGAAAGGCTTCTCTCCTGTGTGGGAGCGGAAGTGTCTACGGAGCTCCGAGGCCTTGAAGAAACACATCCCGCAATCCGCACAACTGTGAGGTTTTTCTGGCTGCTCCTCGTGTGTCTTTTCGTGTGCTTTGCAGTGACCTGACTCGGAGAATCCCTTACCGCAGACCGAACAGGTGAAAGGCTTCTCTCCAGTGTGCATACGCTTGTGACGAATGAGTTTGTTAAGTTTTCTGAACGTCTTCATGCAGTATGAACACTGATGAGGTACCCTGGGTTGTTTTGTGTGTGTGCGTTTGTGCCTCTCTAACCTTGAGGGTCTATTGAACACTTTTCCACAGTCGGGACAGGGGTGCTTGTTAGTCCTACTGTGGCAATTCCGGTGTCGGATCAGCGTCTCTTTTTTTGTAAAGCTTATATTACAATGCTCACAGTTATGAAGAGTCTTGGGCTTCCTTGTGTGTACAGGTTTATGCCACTCCAGCTTTGACGGTCTGTCAAATATCTTGCCACAGACAGTGCAAGGGTAACACTTGTCTGATGTGTTGCTCTGTGGCTGTTTATTTTCTGGCTCGGCCACTGAAGCATCACTGGAATCTGAGTCTGAGATTATTTTCACCACCACTATTTCTGGACCTGAAGAGGAATCACATTAAAAACACAATTTGAGTGTGTTACTGACTGAAGTGACTTAGCAAATCTCAGTAAGCAAAACACAATGATTGACTTTTACCATGTTACACATTAGAGCAGGGCGATATGGCCAAAAATATTTATCACGATATATATTTGAAAATTTGCGATAACAATATAACTGACGATATAATTGATGCGAGACAAAATACAACTCCACAACATTACTAGCGCAAAAAGACAACCTTCCATTTATTTTCACTTAAACAAGAAGCTGGTTTTTATGTACATTAAAGCTTTATAAAAATGCAACAGTGCAAATGCAAATTCCTTGCTGAAAGTTTAACCAAAAGGCATTTCCAGTAGAAATGGGCTGACATATCCTGAGCATAACCATGTATAATATCCACTGAAGTTAAAAAGAGGTGCTTTGCAACATTAAACTGCAGTGTGCAGTACGTATTTTTCGGACCATAAGGTGCACGGGATTATAAGGCACATTAAGCGAAACAAAGCAGTCAGATAAATCAAACTTTATTAAACTCATTCTTCTTGCTTCCTCCACTTCTGTACCATTGATTCATTAATGTTGAATTCTCTGGCAGCTGCTCTATTCCCATGTTGTTGCAGTATATTAATGATTAACCTCGTATTGTGGATGGATTATCTCAGTTGTTCTCCTGACTGAAGTTTGGTCCGTTTACAGCATCCTGCCATGCGATTGCATTTGTCTCCATGAAGAACCTTCACGTTAACTTTTATAAGTGGAAAAGTGTTAGTGTTCGTCCTCCAGCTTCACTGTTTATGTTATGCTAACATAGCTGTGTCGCTAGCGATCACGTAGCACATCATTATATACCAGCTAGCCCAACTTCAGTAACCCTACAAACGTCACTGCTGTTTAGTTTCCTGTCTTCATTTATGTTGGAAGTGATAGCAGAGCTGTACGTTTGAATTTTTTCAGAAATCTCTCAGTCAGAACATGCTATATCATGCTTAGGTAACTAGCGAAACTAGCGAGCTAACTTCCGCTAGCTTCCTGCTAACTTCTAACTCCGTTAAATGTAATAACTTTTGTTTTCATGGATGCCTGGAAGTTAAACTTCATAGTTACACCTGGTAAAGCAGCAATGCTGATCGTTTTATTAAAGATGAAAGAATTTAGACAGTTTTTAACTCTCAGTGATGCTGCAGTGTTCGTTTGACCTGAAGCATACGGAGTTTAGGACCCAGATTACTCCCAGATTTAAGAGCATCTTAGTCCGACAAATACGACAATAACGACGGCCGCTTGCATGTTCTGCAAAAAAATGTGCTTTGTCGTGTATCTGACGGACAAACACCAAACCAGTTCCACATCACTGAAGTTGCACCATTTTTACAAACCAATTCTGGTTCATCTGTTTCACTCAACAATCGGCCATGTGCGTATGAAAC
>NW_024582906.1:0-1880 GCF_018398535.1 Haplochromis burtoni
CTGACCTGTTCCACTGTGACACTAGGAGATGATTGGAAGGAGGAGGGAGGTAGGGGAGTGGGGAGAGGGCTCTGTAGTAAAGATGAGGGTGGGGGGGGGGTTGTGGGCTGGTCAAACCTGTTGAAGAAGTTAACAGTTAGTTTATGTTATATGTTTTATGCTTTTTGTTGACTTTTGAGAGCTTAAGTTGATATTTTAAAGCAATCAATTCAATGCATTTCATTTATGACATTATTGTAGAGTCTATAAAGCTATAAAATGCACAGCTCCTTCCGGCATGGCCGAAAGAGAGCTGGTGTAGCAGTCACACAACACAGCTCATGGTTCTTTGTATTTGTAACATGGTAGACTAATGTGCCTGTGTTAATTCAGCTCCATATTGTTGTGTGAAGTTGCACTGGGTTGGGAGTGGTTGTGTGTGTGTGTGTCACATTTTTGGTGAGCCAATGGCTGTAATGGGGTTGGACTAATTAGAGGCAGGTGTACTTGACTGCACTGATACACTGGTCTACTTATAGCCCACACTACAAACACTGCTGTGCTTTGTCTCTCTGTGCAGGTATGTAATGTGATGAAATCTGATATGTTTGGGCTGGATGGGTTTTGCGCTATGAATTCTATAGTGAATGTGTCATTTTGTCTCTCTGTGCAGGCCAGGGCCTATTATATGCCACACAGAGGCTGGAGTGACCACTGGCTATATACTTGCAGGGTGGTGGGTCTCAGAAGACAACTTCTAACCCTGTTGAGGTTCAACACGTGGAGTGCAACTGGCAGTGTGGCATAGCTGGCTCTGGCCTTGGGACTGTGCGTTTTACTTGATTCATAAATGGGACACTGGACTGTTTTATCTTTTATCTTTTGATTATTTGTCAATAAATTATCTTTTAGAATTTTATTGACTGTCATCTTTTTGCCCACAGCTAAGACGGTTGGACAAAAGGACCCCCTGATGATCCTCTAATCGCTAAGAGGATCATCAGGTGGTCCTTTTGTCCCTCTGCTTGGGGATACTCCCACTAGGTTTATATCTGGGACTCTCCACCATTTGACCTTAGAACTGAAGAAGCTTCTTGGATGAGAGGTGAAACGTCTTCAAGTAACTTAAAGAAGTCCAGACGCTTTTCTTTGCAAGCTCCTTTGACTTCATCCATGGGCAGCAAAATTCCAAACTAATCAATACACATGCACCTCAGCAAATTGTAAAAGGGCAAAGCAATTTAAAACTTACAGTTTTTTGACTAATGTAGGTTTCCTGCAAATGGAGCCTTAGCTTGACGCTCCGCTCCTTGATAGTTTCTCAATATTTACTTCAAAAGTCCAAACAGGTACACAGCAACAGAATTCCAAATTATGAAAACTTAAAGCTCAATTCAAAATGGACAAAGAGAGATTACCAGGTCCACTCTCCTCTCGCCCAATTTCCTGTTTTTCTGCACTATCAAAATAAAAGCATACATTTCAAATTAAACTGCATGTAGGCTCCTACAGTAGGTTAATGAGATAAAATGATTCAGCTGACTTTATTATTGTTTTCTGATTATTATTATTATTTGATTTTGAGTTTTCTTTGCCCTCACTAAGTTGCTCTAATAAAATATCCTGCAATTAAAGTCTAAATTGTGGACATTGTGGACTTCTGTGAAATAGGACAAGAAATCTGAGTAGTAATCTTTATTTATATAAATAACTCTTACCGATTACGCCAGCCTTCTAAGTATAAGAGTCACTTGAGGCCTACTGTCCAGACCCCTCATTAACCCGTTTGATTAGTAAATGCACCGATATACAGTGGGGCAAAAAAGTATTTAGTCAGCCACCGATTGTGCAAGTTCCCCCACCTAAAATGATGACAGAGGTCAGTAATTTGCACCAGAGGT
>NW_024582906.1:3198-8392 GCF_018398535.1 Haplochromis burtoni
CTCTGGTGCAAATTACTGACCTCTGTCATCATTTTAAGTGGGGGAACTTGCACAATCGGTGGCTGACTAAATACTTTTTTGCCCCACTGTATGGAAGAGCTACCGTTAACAGGTGTGACTGGTAAGATTTGACTTGAAAGGATGCACAGGTTTTTGATTATGTTATCAGCAGATCCAAGGAACACACCTAAACACCAAGTTTGTTAAAGCTGGGCTATTCCCTTCACCCACACTGGCTCCATCTGAGCTCTGCATTACCTCAGAGAGCCAAACAGATGTGTATAGGTTGCTGGTCCTGAAGATCGACAGGCTCAGCTGATTTATTCCTCTGTTGTTACACCAACAACAGACTGTACACCCACTTTGTCTTTGCTAAACTCTTACTTTAAATTCTTCCCTTTATATTTTCATTTTACCACCAGTATTTTAGAATATACTTTGGCTAGGCCTCTCCAAATCCTTTGTTTGTCTGTTTTTTTAATTGTATTTTTTTATTAATGTATTTATTTATGTTTTGTTTTGTTGAGGTAATTCAGAAGTGGACTCGAATCATTGCCCTGCTGCATACCTTGAGTGTGTTTGAACTTATATATTATATGAAGTAGCTTGCAAAAGTATTCGGCCCCCTTGAACTTTAACACATTTTGTCACATTACAGCCACAAACATGAATCAATTTTATTGGAATTCCAGGTGAAAGACCAACACAAAGTGGTGCACACGTGAGAAGTGGAATGAAAATCATACATGATTCCAAACATTTTTTACAAATAAATAACTGCAAAGTGGGTGAACTTTCTGTGAATGGTACTCATGGCCATTGATCAGTGGTTGTTGATCAATGGTATTCATACCATTGATCAACAACCACTGACAACCACTGATCAATAATTTGCATAATTAAGATGAAGGAACTGACCTCCCAGCCCATTGTTCCTTCAGTGGGCTGGTTTCAGTCATTATGCAAATGTAGTGTTTATAAGATTGGAAACCTGCAGTCAGCTGACACTGAAGAAGTCACTTGGATGAGTGACGAAATGTTTCTCCCACTGAAAACGCTGCATCCAGATGATCAGAATTATCTTTTGGAGATTTACTTAGCTGTATGATTAAGAATGCATGAAGACGTCTGGCAATGTTCACATTCTGTTTAACTTTAAGTGGTGCAGACTAATGAAGTAGTCTAGTGACAAAAGTTACAAATAGTTTTTTGAAATGAAAGTTGTTTATTGAAAACAAAAATTAGCGAAGGAATTGTTGTGAATAAGTTTATTATCTAAATAAAGTTGCTGCTAGCCTTTTCTGTCATTGTTTTGTTTAAATGGGGAGTGAAAATATTTCTTTCTGACATGTGGGGAATGATGTAAAAAGTTTGAGAACAATTGATGTGGTCTCGTGTCCAACAGGAGGCACCAGCTGCTTTGTAATAAATTGCTACTATGGGGTAGTTTAGAATGAATAAGTTGCCCTAACTTAGTCATTTTAAGTAAGCCTCGCTAGTTTTTTTGAGGCAGCGAGTTTGCATAATTTTTTTGAGTTCTGGGAACTAATTAGATTTGACAGCGCTGATGCTGGGTTTGGGTTATACCTTTATTGTGAAATGTAACTATATAACATTTGGAAGGTTTTTATTATTGTGAGCTCAAAAATTGAACTTTGTAGGAGTGCTGGACTTTTTTCATAATTTAGCAAGCTAATTTTTATAAGTTACAAATTCATTAATGTATCTGTTACTAGCAGATTTGTTGTTTTACTGGAATTTGGATTTTTGTTTTATTATGGTTTTAAAACCTGTTCCCCCTGAAATGTTCACCTTTATGGACTAAATTTAGTTTGGTTTGTGCTTGTGGCTCACATCTTTGACACAGGGAACCAGAACACATGGATTTAAATGCAGACTCAGACAAGCGACAAAAGTTTCAATGATTTTTATTATAAGTAAAGGATGGCACAGAGCCAGAGGATCCAGTCCAGCACACACACCAGGAAGGAACTGAGAAGGACACAAGAATCCAAAATAAGGACACTTGGAAAGTTTCCTTCTACAGAGAGGTGATGTAATCCTGATTTACTGCTTCTGGAGTGTAAAACATCGTGCAGGATGGAGGAGAAACCGATGTTTGAGCACACTGCTGGTTGTTGAGAGCAGGTGTGTTGACTGAACTCCACCAGCTGATGGAGCTCTGCTCACTGGACTGGAGAATCCTGCCACTCACTAACACACAAACCAACAGGAGGAGGCAAGACAGAGAACAAAGATGAGATTTTTCTCTTCCAAGCTACAAGATATTATTACAGTTGATAACTCATCAACCCACCTTTGGTGTGAGCAGCCTCGGCCATTAATGATCAGCGCATCAGCTCTGCTGCCTCGTAGGAGTCCTCGTTGAACACGTCTCAGCTCCAGATTCAGCCACAGATCCACGTGAGCCCCTCGGCACGCTACAGTCACCAGGCTGTTTGCTCTCAGAGTTCAGCTCCCCTGGATTACTGACTACCTGACAGGCGGCAAACTGCGGTCTACGGCTGTTACTCTGGACGTATATAAATATCTATTAAATTATATATCTTATGATATATAATTTAATATTTAAAAAAAAAAAGTTTTTTAATTTTTTTCATTTATTTAGAATAAATGAATATACATTATTTATTATACATCCAATTCTAGATTTATAGATATATAATTTTATAAATTAGAGGGAGTATTGTTCCCACAACTATTATGAAATTGGAATTCATGTGTTTTTTCTCTAATGTTTGACTGTCGTTCACCAGTTCACACCTGTCCCTTAAAAGACTGTCTCTACATTCATCTTGGATCATTGGGGGAAATATGAAAGACAAATTGTATTTTCTCCACATTGTAAATGTGTTTCATGTGGACAAAAGGATAATTTTTGCATTATTTTCAGCACAGACACATAAAATTATTTTAATTAGATTTTTTTTAGAGTCGTCTCAATCATTGCAGATTCAGAGGGATGTGGCAAAGCTTTAGAGGTCTGTTGTTCCCACAAGAGGACTTAAGATTTTGGTTAATAATTTCAACTAACCCAACATTAAAATTCAGGGTGATTTTTTGTCTCATGTTTGACATGGCACTGTCGTTCACCAGTACTAACCAGTCCCTTAAAAGACTCTCTCTACATGCATCTTGGATCATTGGGGGAAATACGAAAGAATAAATTGTGTTTTCACCACGTTGTAAATGTGTTTCACGTGAACAAAAGGAGTTTTTTGCCAGTGTTTTCAGCACAGACACATAAGATTCAATTTTCTTACGGCAGCTCTCTTTTTTTTCTTTTTCACTAAGTTTCCTGATATTTTGGAAGATTTTACGTGTGACTGTGAAAGACTTCAGTTTGAAGGGATCACACTTACATCTTTGACTGTCTTCATAAAACACACCGCATGGACCTAACATGTTGGTAGATGAGTAGGTGAGAGTTTGGAAACAATTTTGTCCACTTAATCCGTAAAATTGTGTGAATGCTACAGTTGTGGAAAATCCATATTTACAGCGCCAGAGATAAGCTTTTTCGAGAAGTAGAGAAGTACAACCTAAACATGGACTGTTGAATGTATAAATCAGAATAGTCTCCACTAAATTTCCATTTTGTTGCAAAAAAGGTTCAAAAGCTTCACATAAATAAGGTTCACTATGTTTTCTTGTTTTCTGGGTTTTTGGGGTTTTAGAATCTGGCCTAAATGCTGGAGATACAATGATATTTTTACTATGTTTCATGACAACAATAGCAAATGCATACTGCTTTTGTTCATTACTCTGAAGGTATTCTTTCAGAAATGGAAAAAATCTGTTTGCATCAACACTTGGAATTGTTTTCTGCATTTCTTTGATTGAATGATAAAATTTCTCTTCCTTTTTATTCTGTTGACAAATCGATTCACTTTCATCCTTAAACAGCTTCATTTTTTGCTGCTCTTCCGTACTACAAGTATTACGTTTGTTGTGGTGTGAATTTGGTAGAATTTTATTTCGATGTTTTGCTTCGGCTGCTGTCAACATCTCGGAAAAAATGTGTGTATTGAAAATTTGAACTTCAGAGAAAAAAATAATTTGATTACCAGGTATGTGGGGAATCTTTGAATGGAAAGGATTGATAGAGTTTGGATAGGCAGGATTTCTTTTTGGTTTAACAGCAAGATCATCTGGAAACGACAACTTTCTTTTGAGGAAGTGACTATTTTTGGATACAAGAAGATTATTATGGCCATTTTTATGGGTAGAGTTTTCAGCTTCTTTAAGTTTGAATTCAAACTTTTTGCCATTTGCAAATGATTTTTGTAAAAGATTTCCAAAATATAATTGTTGCGCTTTTTTGCTAGTAAAGGTGCTGATCTGGGTTGATTTTTTAAATTTATATAACTTGTATTTGAAAGTGAATTTGAACTTATCTTCTATTTTCTGGTGCCAGGGTGCAAATCTCTTCACTAAAGAAAGAGAGGACAAAAAGGCGTGATGAGAACATTCACAGCTGCTAGAAACTGGAATTCAAAGGTTGATTTGTCCAAATGATCAAAGAGATGTCACAATGCAGCAACGACCACGTTAAGCAACATTTCCCGAAAGGTTAAAACACTTTGGAAATAAATAAAAACACAATCCAATGATATTAAACTGAAAAAAAAAATCTATTTTTACTATGTTTGTACTATTACAAAACAAAACAAAGCTTCTCATTGGACAAGAAAAAACAAGCTGCTTGAGTGCAGACACAATAATTTGCTGGAGTCAAATTCAAAATAAGATTTGACTTAATTTTCAAAATAATTTGTCTCTCTATGTAATTAAATGTTGCTCACAACTTCAAAATGTAAAAACAAAATGATTCTGGTCCCACAGAGACACTTTCAGTGTCAGGGGTTCGGTTTCTCTGTGTCTGGTGTTTTGCCCCGGGTCCTTGGGCTCGTCTCTCATCCCGCCTTTGATTGTGCGCACCTGTGAGGCTCCACCTGTTCCTGACCACCTGGCTGATAAGACCACTATTAAGCTGAGGTTGAATCCTGTCTTCGCTGGATTGTTGAACTGCAACCCTGACTATCGTTTCTCTGTGTTTGTGTGACATCGTCCCTCGTTGTGCTTTGCCTGACCTCCCAGTATCTCTGTGTACAGGTTTTGGACCCCACCAGTTGTGTGGTTAAGAGCACTGTAAATATTGGACAGGTTGGAC
>NW_024582906.1:8412-35839 GCF_018398535.1 Haplochromis burtoni
CCCTTGGACCACTAACTCCCTGGCACATTTGCTCACTCATTGTAAATAAACGCACTGAACTGCCGTACCGAGTCTGCGACTGAGTCGCCTGTCTCTTTCTACGTGACATTCAGAAGCAGTTTGTTAACCAGAACCTGTGATATATATTATATATAAAACTAGGGCTGCATGTAACATGTAAATCATGTAATAATACGTTCCACTAGAACACCCAAACACCCAGACAAACTTTGACTTTACGGTTGTTTTTTAAAATAGTACACTACATTAGATTTTTCACTTCCAACCCACCTTTGGTGCGAACAGCCTCGCAGCTGTAACGTGCCAGCTTTCTCATCTTTCTCATTTGCCTTTCCGGCCTGAAAAAAGACAAAGATTTGAGATTATTTTCAACTTGATTTGAGGAAATGCAGTCTATGAAAACAGATCAAAAAGTAAGAAAAAACTTTGTAATTTTATAACAAAGTGTAAAAAATGACTGCAATTCAGGTTATGCAATACTTCTGTTAAACACCTTAAATTAAAGCTAAATGTCTGAACTTCAACCACATCTTGATTGCTTTAATTCACTGTGGTGGTATACAGAGGAAATACTACAAAACTCTCCCAATACCTATGATCCTAACTGCATACTATTTAGAAACAGTTATAGTTAATATCCAAACTGTTATAAGATTCTTGCCTTTTGTGGATCCCAAGGGTACATGCTGAATTGACTTTGAGGTCAAGCAACATCAGTGGTGTTGGTATAGATGGTATACACTGAGATACACGGTTGATTGACTGTGCATTCAGTGGATGCTGATAAGATGTGATGACTTCAACCTGAGAAAAAACAATATTATGTGTTACAATATTACAACCTTACAGCACTTTGAATGACGCTGAAAGCTGCTAGCCCCATATTATGACAGACACACCTCGTTGTTTTGCATCATTCACTGTTGTCTGCATGTCCAAGCAGGTTACCGCCCTGCAGTTTTATAGAAGTTTCCTGACTCAACTTTCTGTTCCTCTTAAGGTCTTACACAAAAGAAACTGAATGCCGTGAGATGACTTGTTGGGAATATAAATGACGCAGTCATGTTGTGCCATTCATATTCAAAATGTAATATAGTTTTACCCAAATACTGAGTAGTCCATGCATCTACATGAGAGAGGGTGTCAGGAGCATCCTGAGCTTATTGCATGCTGCTCTTTGTATCATATTTGTATTGAGATTTTTGGTTTTTCCTTTATAAGGATTTATTCCCTGAGGTTTCTCTTGTGTGTTTGTCTCCTCCTCGTGTGTTTGCATTTGTCTCTCGCCCCTCCGTGTGTCTTGTGTCTCCATGTTTTCATCTCTTTTTGCCCGCTCTGTGTCTTAGTCGTGTCACCGTGTTTAGTCTCACCTGTCTTGCCCTGCTCCTCTCCTCGTGTTTCATCTTTTCCCTCCCTGTTCATGCCGGCTGCTGTGTCAAGCCTGTGTGTTTCCTGTTTTATTTTGACAGTCTTGCGTCCCATGTTCAATGTGTTCTACTTTGCGTCGCTCTGTCTCGTCACCTTTAATTTGTCCCAGCTGTTCCCCCCGTGTGTTTCCACTTCCCCGATCACCCTCTTGTGTGTATTTATTGTGTCAGTTTTGCCTTCGTCTTCGTCGGTGTGTTGTGTTCCTCCCGGGAGTTGTCTGTGTTTCTTCCAGTGAATCCCTCCTCGTGTTTCCGTGTTGCCTCCAAGATTATTCTAGTGTTTTGTGTTTACTTATTTAGTTCTCCCAGTTTAGGTGTTTCTCAGTTTGGTTTTTTGTTATTTTGGATTTTTCCTGTCTGAGTTCACATTTTGAAAATCTGCCTAAATAAACAGCACGCCCTTAGTTAACCACTACCTTGTCTCCTGCGGTCTATGTTTGGGTCCTCGTACAAACCTCACACGATCTGCACTCACCAAGAGATCGTGACAGAGGGAGAGAGCTCTGTATTCATATAGACATATAGAGAGATTTATAGATGTATGAAAAACTAACACATTTACATTACTAGTTTGGCTTCTTTTTGTCTAATAGCTTTAACCCTGAGTGTTTTGTGCTGATGCAGCCATGGTTTTTTTTTTTTTTTTCATCTGACTGTCTGAGCTGCCCCACAAACTCTTATTTGTATCTTTAACCCTTGTGACATTTCTCTAGTAATTATAATCACAAGAAGGAATAAGTCAGATTTTTCCTTCTTGTGACTGGATTATAATTCAAAGAAAAGCTTCAAATAAACAAAGAAACTTACCTTCGAGGTAGCAGAGCTGATGCGCTGATCAAAAAGGGCAGTTTTGGGAGGTCTGACAGAATTTATGAGGATTCCTGATCATGTGGTCAGCCTAACTCCTCCCCTCCTTCCTGGTTTTTTCGCAACTCTCACAGCTTTCTAAACAGCGCTGTGTGTGTTATGTGATCACTTCTGCTAACCACTGAAGGCGTATCTACTATGTAGGACTTTATTTCAGTAAAAACAAACAGACATTACATGTTTATAAGCTCTCAGCACTCAAACCAGGAAACCTTAATGTACAACACTCTGACTTTCAGTTTTGTTTCTCTGAAATCACTGTCGTCATTGCAGGAACACTCTGGACGTTCTTAAGTGCTTTGTGGGCAAACTGAAAAGTGTTATATTGCCTTCATAAGGTCTACTTTAGAGCTGGGGTGAGTCAATATTAGTGTATACTCTGCAAAACACCATTTTAATGTTGTCATCATGTAACCACAATGAGTCTGAAAAAAAAAGAGTTTAAATGTTACTTTTAAGCTGCCATCAGCAGGTTTAAACAGAATGTAGCATGACAGTGATGCTCACACACTCTTTGTAGTGTTGTAGTTCTGTATAGATCTCATAAGCAGTTTGACTGAACGACCAGCAGAATTGAGAGCTACGACTGTCAGTTAAGCAAACGAGCTGCAGCTCATGAATTAATGTTTTAAAACAAAATGAGAGCAGCACACTGTGCACACACAGTGCACACACAGTGAAGTGCACTAACACCAACACTACATTAAAGCTTTGGAGATGAGGTCGAGGCCTTTTTCAGGTTCAAAAAGTCATCTTTGATTCATCACCTTCTCTTATTCTGTCCAAATGATCACGTTACACAGATTTAATTTAGTGAAGCTGAAACTTTAGTTAATCTTAGCGCTCTGTAACACTTCAACTGCTGAAGAGATTAAAGGGAACAGGTGCCTGTGCTTAATTGAAGTAAATGAAACTGTAAAGAAATTTGTCCTTTGTCAATGGAAACTTGTACTTAGTAGTCAGTATAAGCTTTTAATGATATAAGTTTACATGTGATAGAATACTGCATGATGACCTTTTATGACTTAGACTGTAGTCCACTACAAGACTTGTTCTGTTTTATAAATTCTTTCCCACAGCGATAATAGCTGAACAAGCAGTTTCACTCCCTACCAGGAGGAGGAGAGCTGGACACTTTTATCTGCGCTCCCTAACAAGAAGAGGGGCCGCGTCCTTCAGAATCACACATACATACACCTACATACGCACTAACATTCATCTGTCTATCAATAGACGTATTCACTGTTGTATTATTTTTGTATATAAATAAAGACCAGTGCAAGAACAGAGTGCACATCACAGGGCCCCCACTCTGGTGTGAGCACTCTGCAAGTAAAAACTGCAGCGTGTGTGTTTCTACTCTCTGACTCTCAGCTGAAGAAGTGTCTTTAGAATAAATCTCTTGACATCCTTTTATACTACAAAGAAGAATCAGCTGCTGAGGAGGATTAATGAATGATGCCAGGGACACGTTGCTGTACTTGGTCTCCATGGTCTCCGGTTCATCAGCCGACAGGAAGTAAAGATGCTCTGTGTGGTGAAGTATCTGGTTCTGTAAAGGTTCTGTAGCACCAGCTGGAAACCTTCGACCAGTCGATATGAGGACAGTGTTGTGCAAAAGTCTTGACCTGCTCCTCATTTCTTTATATATATTTTTTGCCAACCAGTCATTCTTGTAATTTTTTTAAGTGGTCTTGAGTAATAGTTCATCAGGATTTCTGAAGGTCTTTCAATTGTTTTTAATTTTTGGGTCATTGGCTGCTTTTTCACTCATTCTCAATCAGGTCCTTTTTCCATTTTCAGATTAATTTTTTTAAGCCACTCAGCATTAAACTTTGAATCATTTAAGCATTCAAAAACACACCAGATATTACATCTTGATTAGCCCTCAGTGAACCAGGAAACTATAATGTACAACACTCTCACTTTCAGTTTTGTTTCTCTGAAATCCCTGACATCATCACGAGAAAAATACTGTGTGGGTGGGCTTTAATGCTTTGTCAGTTATTTGAAGCGATAAAGCTAAATGTGTTCCAAAATGAAGAAGAAGGATATTTTAACTTGAACTGCAGTGTAGAAAAGTGCGAGAACCTCAAATTTGTAATCAGGCACAGCCGAGTACTTGAACAAATCAGTGAGGCTGAATATTTAACCTCAGTTTTAATGGTCTGCTGTAAGTCCATCAAAGCAGCAGATGTTGGTGTGCTGCCAGTTTAGAAAATAAAAA
The DNA here is from genome assembly GCF_018398535.1 of Haplochromis burtoni. Lineage (NCBI taxonomy): Eukaryota > Metazoa > Chordata > Actinopteri > Cichliformes > Cichlidae > Haplochromis > Haplochromis burtoni. The sequence goes on from NW_024582906.1 coordinate 12,955, forward strand.
TGCCTTCAACAGTAGAAACTCATCGAGGTTTAACAGACAAATGGGGCAAACTCCACCATAACAGTGGTGCTCACACACTTTTTGACATCAGGCTGCATAGATCAGAGAACCAGACACTCAGAGAACAGAGCTATGACTGTCATGACTGAATGAACATTTGAAGCTTCGTGATGATGTCGGGCACTCACACTGAACACTAAATGAAAGTTTTGCATTCTTCCTGACAGACACCTCAGAGTCTGCCTGACCTTCTCCTCATTCTTCCAGGTAACGACTTCCACAAAGCGGCAGGCTGGAAGAACCGTGGTCAAAGGTTCAGTGGAAGAATCTGACTCATAGGTGAGAGAGTGCATCAGGTTTTGTGTTCTTATAGCATGGCCTATATGACATGTGAAATTAAATATATTAAAGATGAGCCCACCTGGCTTGTCTTGGGTTTAGCTTCTTGGCAAGTGAAGGAACTTGAGGTTCTTACAGTTAGTTCAATCTAGGAAAAGCCTCTCTGCTCCCTCTGGGTGGATCTATTCCTCCAGAGCCACCTTGAGTAGGTTATAGTCACCCACCCAAAGAGAACTTCATACAATTTTTTTTGACAAACATTCAGGCTTTTGTTTTACTACAGATTTTTCATACCCATTCCCTTTGCAATTTTTGCCTTTATGGACTAAATTTAGTTTGGTTTGTGCTTGTGGCTCACATCTTTGACATGGGGAACCAGAACACATGGATTTAAATGCAGACTCAGACGAGTGACACAAGTTTCAATGATTTTTATTAAGTAAAGGATGGCACCGAGCCAGAGGATCCAGTCCAGCACACACACCAGGAAGGAACTGAGAAGGACACAAGAATCCAAATTAAGGACACTTGGAAAGTTTCCTTCTACAGAGAGGTGATGTAATCCTGATTTACTGCTTCTGGAGTGTAAAACATCGTGCAGGATGGAGGAGAAACCGATGTTTGAGCACACTGCTGGTTGTTGAGAGCAGGTGTGTTGACTGAACTCCACCAGCTGATGGAGCTGTGCTCACTGGACTGGAGAATCCTGCCACTCACTAACACACAAACCAACAGGAGGAGGCAGCAAGACAGAGAACAAAGATGAGATTTTTCTGTTCCAAGCTACAAGATATTATTACAGTTTATAACTCATCAACCCACCTTTGGTGTGAGCAGCCTCGGCCATTAATGATCAGCGCATCAGCTCTGCTGCCTCGTAGGAGTCCTCGTTGAACACGTCCAGTCTCAGCTCCAGATTCAGCCACAGATCCACGTGAGCCCCTCGGCACGCTACAGTCACCAGGCTGTTTGCTCTCAGAGTTCAGCTCCCCTGGATTACTGACTACCTGACAGGCGGCAAACTGCGGTCTACGGCTGTTACTCTGGACGTATATAAATATCTATTAAATTATATATCTTGTTATATATAATTTAATATATGTTTTTAAAAAGGGTTTATTATTAATTATTAATTAACTCTAGAACAACGCCAGGTGATTTTCACCTGAGCAAATATATTTAAATGATTTTGAATATGTTGCGTTTGTCTGAGTGTCATGGGTCCTTGGGTAGCTTCAGCATTGTCTTTGACGTCTTTGAAGGCACAGCCTGCTTTTTTCTCTCTTTTTTCTTTTCTTTTCTTTTCTTTTTTTTCTTTCTTTTTTTTTTTTTTTTTACAGGCATGTATGATTTTCACCTGGCAATAGTGATAGAGGGTAAAGTAGGTTTTGGGTGAATTTCACTTAGTTTTTACCCACCAATACAACAAAGTACAACTTTTTGTTTCTCTATCCTGCACCTGTGCGCTTGTCGAGGAGACTGTGCCTTCACCAGAGAAGTTTCAAATTTTCCATTCATTATTTTTTTGTTAAGGAATTTTTTGTTCTCAAATTCATAATTTTTCAGTAATGTTGGAGCATTTTTTAGGGTCCCCCCATGGCACTTCTTTTTCCATTTTGTTTGACATGGCACAGTTGGAAATAAAAGACGCCCACTCTAATTGATCATGTGTTGTCATATTTTGATATATTTTGATGCCAAGTACTTCTTGTTGGGTATATTATATTGAGTAAAAATCACCCGGCGTTAGTGATGGTGTTACTATTTATAGTGATAGTGTTTTAGGGTTAATTATTATATTATTAATTAATTACTAATAATTGTTTTTCTATTATTAATCAAAATTAATGTTAATTTTATTAATTTCAGTTTAATTATGGTTTATTTTGAAGATGGTAAAGATCTAAAGGACTGTTGGTCTCACAAGAGGAGATACGATTTTGGTAAATAAGTTCAAGTGTGGGATTAGTGCAATTGATAGCCATTTTTTCTCTAATTTTTGCCACAGTAATTTCAAATTTCTTGGGAGTATTTTGACTACGGCATATCACAGACATGGCACTGTCGTTCACCAGTGCTGACCAGTCCCTTAAAAGACTGTCTCTACATGCATCTTGGATCATTGGGGGAAATACGAAAGAATAAATTGTGTTTTCACCACGTTGTAAATGTGTTTCACGTGAACAAAAGGAGTTTTTTGCCAGTGTTTTCAGCACAGACACATAAGATTCAATTTTCTTACGGCAGCTCTCTTTTTTTTCTTTTTCACTAAGTTTCCTGATATTTTGGAAGATTTTACGTGTGACTGTGAAAGACTTCAGTTTGAAGGGATCACACTTACATCTTTGACTGTCTTCATAAAACACACCGCATGGACCTAACATGTTGGTAGATGAGTAGGTGAGAGTTTGGAAACAATTTTGTCCACTTAATCCGTAAAATTGTGTGAATGCTACAGTTGTGGAAAATCCATATTTACAGCGCCAGAGATAAGCTTTTTCGAGAAGTAGAGAAGTACAACCTAAACATGGACTGTTGAATGTATAAATCAGAATAGTCTCCACTAAATTTCCATTTTGTTGCAAAAAAGGTTCAAAAGCTTCACATAAATAAGGTTCACTATGTTTTCTTGTTTTCTGGGTTTTTGGGGTTTTAGAATCTGGCCTAAATGCTGGAGATACAATGATATTTTTACTATGTTTCATGACAACAATAGCAAATGCATACTGCTTTTGTTCATTACTCTGAAGGTATTCTTTCAGAAATGGAAAAAATCTGTTTGGATCAACACTTGCAATTTTTTTCTGCATTTCTTCAATTATTAAATGATAAAATTTCTCATCCTTGTTATTCTGTCGATGAATCGGTTTACATTCATCCTTAAGCTTCATTTCTTTCTGCTCTTCTATTCTACAAGTATTGAGTTTATCATTTAAATGTTTCACTTCAGCTGCTGTCAATATCTCAGAAAAAATTTGTGCATTGAAACTTTTAACTTCGGATAAAAAAAAAATCTGATTGCCAGGTATGCTGAGAATTTTTGAAGAAGAAAGAATTTCAGAGAATTTCATATATTCATGATTTCTTTTTGATTTCTTAGGAGCGGTAAAAACATTTGAAAATGCGTATTTTCTTTTGAGGAGGTTATTAGATTTTGTTTTGGATACAGTATGAACCTGAGTTGATTTATCACACCAATTTTTAAAGACAACACGTCGAAAGTTGAAGTCACCTTTATGGAGATAATTAAAACTGGATGATATTTGTGGTATTATTTTGGTAAATGCAGTGAGTATTTTTTGCTTGTGTTTAAAACTGTGATTTTTTTTGTTATGGACCAAGGGTGCTGATTTCTTAGCTGTAAAAAGAGTAAAAAAATGTATGATTAAGGAATTCACAACTGCTTTAACTGCATTATTTAAAGGGTTGGATGATCCAAATTACAAAAAAGATTTTCTATATGGTATCCCAGTTAAAACCACATTAAGCAACTTTCCTCAGAAAGTAAATAAATGAGTCAAAACACAATCCATGAATTTGCAAACTGTTTGAACAAAAACTAAACTAATAATATGATACATCAACTTTTTTACCTGCGATATTTAGCATTTTCCTTCCTTTAAAAAAAATTATAAAAAGAAAACCTGAATTTACTCTCTCTGAATTTGTTGCCAGCAACAAATGTTCTCCAAAAATGAAGCACCAGTAAATACATTTAAAAAAATAAATAAATAAATATATATATATATATATCATGATTCTCATTGGTGTATGACCAAAAACCTGACAGCATTCCACTTTTTTTGCTCTTAGCTTGGACTTAGTCTAAACAGATGCGCTGATGAGCTTTATCTCCTGACAAAGTGATTTCCATTTCATCATCATAACTGTTTTTAATTGACTTTGTCCTTCATGTGTAGAACAGAGGAATGTTTCTTACATTGCCTTAACAAGGACAGAAGACTGGACAAAGGACAAAACCATAGGAGGTTATAGGCAAAATGTTTTGCTGGCATCAAATTCAAAATAAGCAATTGAAAAAAAAAAGTCTAATTGAACATTGTATGGTTTGTGCCTTAACTTTAACTTAAAAGTGTTTTTTTTTTTATTAAAAGAGACAAGTAAAAATAAGACAAAAAATAAGATAAAAGTAACTACTACTTTCTTTTTTTAACTTCCAAGTTTCAAGAAAATGTAAAGGAAAACATATGGGCTGAAATTGTGGTCATAAATATTTTGTACTTGTCAATCAGGATTTGTTTGTGTAAAGACAATTTGTGTGTGCGTAAAGAAAAGATTTGTGTGTTGACTTAGCCAAAAAAGTATGTGTGAAGGACCTGAAGCTCCATAAAGCACCCCTCCAATAGCCAAACCCACCTGTTCTCTGATTGGATAGTTAAATTTGTGATTGACAAGACATTGGCCAATCAGATGAAAGGAAGAAACATCGGGCCAAATTCATACTTGTAACTTGAAACTTAAGTGCAGAGTTTCACACGTATTTTTTGGCTAAGTCCACACACAAACCTTTTTTTACACACACAAATTCTTTTTACACATACAAATCCTGATTGACAAGTACAAAATATTTATGACCACAATTTGAGCCCATAAAAGGAAGCGTTATTAACCTACCGTTGGTATGTATAGCCAGGTACCTGTAACAGATAATTGAGATCATTAACATTTTAACTTAATATGGGGAAACAGAATATACAGTCAGGTTTGCAATTATTTGAACAATGACTGAATGCAAAATTTTAATAAAACACTTTAATTAAAGCTAAAGGTCTGAACTTCAACCACATCTTTAATCGAACAAAGGGGAGATTCACGAAAACTGTGTTTCTGTCCAAGTACTTAGGGACCTAATTGTATATGCTACACTTGGAATAAAAACAAAGAAGAAAAGATTTTAGAGACAGTTACAGTTAATATCCAGACTGAGATGATGTAAAATACTTGCTTTTTATGGCTTGAAAATAGATAGTTTTCCATGGTAACGGACTGATGAATCGTGGTTGTGGTTGTAGTTGGTTTGAGCTGATTTACGTCACTGGATTCTCACAAAAAGTTGTTACGATTTTTCAACCTAAATAGAAAATATATTACTGTCAAGGGGTTGACATTTGTAAAAGCACAGTATGAGAGAAATGAGACACTGGCAGACCGACTCAGAGTTTCAAAGACGTGCGCACGGGTGAGAGTCTCTGAGTAGACTAACACACCGAGCACCGTTTACTCGCTTTATTTATAAGGCAAAATGGGTTACATAGTACTTCCTCTTTCAACTGAAGAGGGGAGAGCTCAGGCATTGTCTTAGCTATCTAACTTCTGCACACAAACTGAAAAACAACGACACAGCAGTATTCATGCTTATCTGACATCGCAGACACTGAAGTAAAGAATGCATGTATATCCTGTCTTTGTCAAACATCTCACACACTTAAGCAAGGAATACATTGTGTTCTTTTCAACAGTAAGCTTTACCGTGTGAAAATATATAAACACTTATAAGGCATACTTGTTTCTACTTGATTATACTTTAATGATTTAACTAAAATAAAAATTCTCTTAACAATTACACATATTATCACAGCATGTTAGATACCATACACTGAACCCTCTCTAGCCGCATATTATCACAGTCAAATCTAATTTTTATTGCATCATTCACTCTTGTGTCCCTGTGAAACTACATGCAGCAGGTATCTGCCCTACTTTTATAGATGTTTCTTGTTTTTGTCCTCCCAGCTGTTTCAGTTTCTTGTGCAAGGAAAGTGTTGTCTTATCAAGCTTTCTTTTAAAATTGCCCGAGGTGATTAATGTGTGTGCACACTGCTCTACAGTACTGAACAGGTTTACTTCATCAAGCTATCTGAGCCAAATAAGCTGATACCAAATCATTGCTTTTCTTTTTGTGTTTTGATAGTAGTAAAGCTGAAACAAACATGCTTTTTTTGATCCATAGAGTTTGTTACATTGTTCACCTCACTGCCTAAGCTGCCACAGAAACTCTGATTTGCGTTTTAACCCTTGTGACAAAGTATAAGTATAAAAACAGGATACAAAGAAACTTACCTACGAGGCAGCAGAGCTGGGTCGCTGATCAAAAGGGACGTTTGAAGATCTGACAGGATTTTATAACAATTTCTGACCATGTGACCACTCTAACTCCTCCCCTTTTCTACCTGATCATTTCACAAGTATATTGAACACAAATTATCTTAAATTTCAACGAGAATAGTAGAGTGTGTTTTGTAATCACATCTTCTAATCACTAAAAGTGTATCCAGTCACACAAGTTTATTTCCATTAAAAATCAGAGATTCTATCATTACTTGCCCTCAGTAAGCATAATCACCTGAACCAGGAAACAACAATGTAGAACAGGTTTACTTTCGGTTTATCTTCTCTGAAATTACTGTGATCAGAACAGTAATATCACTGTAGATAAAGTCTAAGGGCTTTATTGATTAATTGAAAATTGTTATACATACTGTAAAGTGTAGAAGTAAATTTAAATCTAATTTGATATACAAAGAGGTGTTTACAAGGGTTATAGAGCTAGTTATGTAGCTATTTGGTGGTTACGTGTTTTGATATATATATACATATTTACACATTTGAATGTTTACACATGCATGTTCAAAGCAGTAATAAGTATGTATTATAGCTACCTACTTGTTTTCCCTCCATTGATCTGAGTATAAGATTTCCTAGCTTCTGAGAGGCCAGTGAAGTATTCATGAGAGCGGTACACAGGAAGTGTTGGTTGTTGTTGCTGTGTGCTGAGAGTAAGGAGGCTGCTAAGAAAGTTATCAGTCTCCATCTTGCTGTTCCTAATTATTCAGAGAGATTCCAAACCATCTAGTGAACCCTCACGTTACAATAGACAATGTAAGACTATTTATCTCAGAGTCACTCAGTATTAGTACATATTCTTGCAAAAGCCTGATGTTTTAGGTGAACCCCCTTGAGCCCTCGAGGCCTCGAGTTAAAAAACCTTTTAGTTAGAAAAATGAAACTGCTTTCATCTGTCCATTTCCAAAACCAGGTTCAGCTGCATTATGTGTACAGAAAATGTTGTCTACTCACACTAAACACTAAAGGAAATGTTTGCATTCTCCTGGACTGGCAAACATTTTGTAATCATCTCTCTGAAAGTTCCTCTGTCAGTTCTCAACTCCAATAAGAGATCTTAAACACCTCCTCAATTACAAACTCAGAAAACTACCATCACATTTTGATCCAACATGCAAAACTATCTGGAAATTGTCTGACTGGCAATGGCTTCATTAGGGGACCTGATCCTTGGAGTGGACCAATGTTTGGCACAGCATGTTTTGGGGTTTAAAGCCACAGAGACTCTGTGTTTAGAAAAAATGTGTCTCAGCTGTTCTGATACTCCTGACACATATGGGATGACTAACGGTTTTTGGTTAGACAGCAGTTGCCCTTCTTCTCTCCTGGATCACCTCGAGGTTTCTTTAGCAGCCTTCCCAGCTTGGACAAATATCCTGCTGGGATGATCACTTTTACTCAGGGCCTTCTTGATATAATATTCTTTTGTTTTCTCCCAATGAAAACGTTACATCCAGATAGACAGAATCAACTTTTGGGGGTTTCCTTATTTGGATGATTGAGCATGTATCAAAACGATAAAAGAAAACCACACGTCAGCCATGGACTGGCCTCCGAAGACTGTGGACCTCAACATTATTATATTATTGTAGCAGCGTGGGATCATCTTGACATAGAAGAGAAGAAAAGGAAGAAACATCAAAAGAAGAGCTTTAAATGCACTTCAAAAAACCTGGAGAACTACTCCTGAACACTACTTTCACTAAATTCAACGTAGCTTTCCTGAGAGAACATGATGCGTGATAAGCAGATGACCTAACAAGGAAAAAAACGAAACTCACACAATATATATGGAGAAGGGTGATGGGGGAAGTGGAAACACTAGGGGTACGAATTAAGCATGAGGAGACAGGAGGAAGTAAAACTAAACCCGCTGAACACAGGATGCGAGGCTGTAAGTTACAAATAAAAATAATAAGGCTTTAAAGTAAAACAGGAAGTACACGAACCCCCAAACCTGACACAGGATTGGGGATAAACAAAGACGAAACACAGAGACATGACATACTTGTTTTTTATGGATTACAGAAGACCTCTTTGGATTTGCTGTGGCTTTGTGTTCAGGCAACACCAAAGATCCAAATGACATGTGGCTTTTTTATAGCGTATATCATGATTTACACAGGTGGTAGGATGCAGTGAATTCTCACAACATACTGTGCTGGTTTTTCAAGCTGAACAGAAAAAAAAAGTTGCATGCATTATGGCAAATGGACGGGTTCTCATACATCGATTTTCTACTTTATCTGAGCACTCAAAGCGTTTTACACAACTTATGCATTCACCCAAGCACTTTCTTCTACACTGTTTCTAATTCCTATCTAACATTCACACACATTCATACTCTGATGGATGCATCGGAGAGCAACATGGGGGGTACTATCTTGGCATATAGACTGGAACAGACTGGGATTGAGCCCCCAAGCTTCCGGTTAGTAGGTGACCTGCTCTACCAACCCATAAGCACAACACATTCAATGACACACACTGAAAGCTCTCCAGCCCCAGATCCTCACGGTGACACCTCACTGTTTTTACGTCATTTTCTCTGGTATGCATGTGAAACTGGTTGTAGCAGGTGTCTTGTGACTCCCTCCCTGCTGTCATGAATCTGATGTACATAACAAAGGGTTGTCTTTGAACATTCTTTACCATTAGAAAATAAAATGCCTGTGGTGACTGTGTGAGACAAAAAAAGACATTATATGTGTTTGGTTTCTGTTCTAAGAGTCAAATTTTTATCTGAAAGTTCTGCTTTTAAAAAGGCAAGTTTATTAAGTTTCTGCCTTAAAATGTGATTTAAATTTGTAATCATTGTGCAAACACTAACAACTTTTACCACAAAAAGGAATCTATAAAACTGTAAAGTACCAACTACTGTGAACACAAATTACATTCAAATTGGACAAGTATAGTAAAACATGTTATCTGGTTACTTCTTCTCATCATTGAAAATGTATCCAGTCAGCCAGGAGTTTCATTTCTGTGAAAATAAAAACAAAACAAACCTGACAACATGATTACACCTTTGTATGTTTCAGTTTTGTTTGTCTGAAATTCCTGCCATCAGCCTCTTAAAACGAGTCTGCGTGCTGTCACGACTTCAAGTTGTTACTTAATTGAAAGTTTCCACACAGACTCTATAAAGTCTTGTTTAGAGTCCAGGGTTAAGAGTGTAGACGTAACAGTATCACTACTGCAATAGTTTATAAACTTAAAAAAGGGTTGTTTATAAAAATGTGAAGAAGATGGTCCTTTGGAAATGAAATGATTAATTGTATAAATGAATGTGTTTGTATGTGACCCATACACTCAGTGTGTGATGATCTGTGGTTAGTGGCCTTCTCTCTTTTCTTCCATTACACTTCCATTTTGTATAACAATGAGTGTAAATAACTTCAGGTACAACAAAGACAGTTGGAAGGAGGTAACCCAGAAAGACATTAAAGTACACATGCGTCTTGATTTTGAGTGGTGTGCATGCATCTAGTAATGTGTAGTCTAGTGGTAAGACTACACACCTTCGGAGCGAGAGTCACAATTCGATTTCCACCCGGTATCCAGTAAGCGTCCTGGCTAGACCTGCCATACTAAAACCAAGCCCTGGAATGGTGCAGCAATATCTGCAGCTCGGACGCAAGAATTTCGCTACATGTTGTACTCTGTATAATTGTGTGTGTGACAAATAAAGTTTATGTGATACAGAGTCTGCCCAGATGATTTTTTCGACCACCATGTCACTCCAGAAATGTTACATGTTTTTACCGGCGATTCACTTTGACAACCGTGACAAAAAACAGGCCAACAAGACAATCATCTATGTCCCCAATCCAAACATCACAGTGGATGAGCATCTGGTCGCTTTAGATGACGCTGACCTTTCAAACGGAAATGCCAAGAAAGCAGTTAAATATACCATAAAGATGTGGGCAACGTGTGATGCCAGGACAAATTATGTGTGGAACATGAAACGTGTAGACGGTTCTCCTGTAAAGAACCAATTGAAGTTTGTGGTTCTGGAGATTGATTGGAGGTCTCAAGAGACATAAGACATTATTGTTTTTCATTAATTGTCCTCCTGGTCTGGAGCCGTGCCAGAATCAAGTGTAACTTTCAGATAATTTTCTGCAATCACTTTTGACCAGCAGCACAACAGATGTTACTTTATTTCACAGGTGTCAAACTCCAGGCCTCGGGGGTCGGTGTCCTGCAGGTTTTAGATGTATCCTTGAGCCAACACAGCTGATTTCAACAGCTAAATGACCTCCTCAACATGTCTTGAATTTCTCCAGAGGCCTGGTAATGAACTAATGCTTTGACTCAGGTGTGTTGACCCAGGGTGAGATCTAAAACCTGCAGGACACCGGCACTCGAGGCCTGGAGCTTGACACCTCTGCTTTATTTGATGTATACAAATTTTAAATGGTTTCAAAGCAAATGTTAATGGAAACTTTGACCCAAAGTAGTCTGTGATTAACAGTATACTATGTATGTTTGATGATTATTTCTTATTTTCAAAATAACACAGAAATTATGTGTTTTTGGAATTTGAATTCAAGCTATATAAGCCCAGATTAATGAGACTTTCTATATATAATAAACGGAAGTAAAAAAAGAAACCATGTAATGTTCAAAAGAATTGAAGTTGATAAAAAGATCGAACACAGCAAGCAGTGATACTATATCTGTTACTACAGTTGTTGTGATGAGTCTTGAGGGGGAGGTCATTTTTGGGTGGGAAGACCAAACTGTTTAACAAGAAATAAACACATGAGGGTTAATTATCTGAGAAGTGTAAAGATATCTTGTTCAGTGCCTCCTCCTGCCTTACCTGTGCCTTAGGCCTTCCTCATTCCTCCTTTTAGAAAAGACTTTTATATCTTTTGTTGATGTGATTTAGCAGCCAAACTAGCTCAACCAGATGAACCTGGGTTGCCACCCAGCTGCTGGAGTTTCATACACTTCTCTGCCACTCCTGACTTTCTCATAGAGTACCACAGTTCCACTCTTGGCACGCCCATTATATGTTTTTTAGATCCACAAATTCAGCAGAGCTCCTTCTGACATTCACTATACCTCTTCATCAACACTCAAAACAAGCGTCACGTCTTTTCTCTGCATGAAACCCTACCACTGCTCACTGATCATTACCCTTTCCCTTATCTCGGCTTATGGAGAGAGGTGGGGCAGAGAGAGATTGAAGCTCCCTGGCTTTCCCTCGCCTTCCTAGCCTTATGTGATAAAAAATGATCAGAGTGCTAAAACAGAGTCTGCTTGCAGTAAATCCTCTTTATTTTTAATCAAAGATAAATCAAAAATATTAATTTGATCAATATATAAAAGAGAAATGTAGTTTGAGTAGTGAAAATGTTTTTTCTGATGTCTGAATTTTGTGTGTGTACATGATCCAGCTTTGACCTTGGTGCTCATGGTTTGACTGCACGGATGCAAGAAGATAAAAATTCCGTTACCAATCCATTATTGGACGTGATCTTGAAGAAAAGGGGCATTAATGGTTGAACACAGAACCATAATTAATAATTGAATTAATTGAATAATTGCATTTGCTGATTGCTAATTACACAGAATACTGATTAGACTAGAATCAAATTTACTCAACATGACTATATTTAGGTTTAAACCATATAAATAATAAAATATATTGCATGCCCTAGGACAGCTGGGATAGGCTCCAGCCTATCCCAGCTGTCCTGACAATTATAAGTAGAAGAGAATGGATGAACAGTATGTAATGATTATAAAGACAGGTCTCAAACTGACAGTTTGAACTTGAAGTGTGTGCTACAGGATGGAGAGTGATTGAGTGATAGTCACTGAGCAGCCACTAATCTGTCTGACTTATAGATAAATATATAAATCTATATGTGATATATAAAATGTTTGATTTAATAAAAATAAATTATGTTAAAATGAAGATTTTGTGAGAATGTGCTAAAGACAAATCTAACTCTAATTTAATCTAAATAAGTAGAATTAACAAACTGAATGAAACACTAAGGTAACATTATCCATATTGGATTAAATATTTAAATGTGATGGAATTTTCTAGGTTAAGAATAACAAAGAATTAAATCATGGAAGTCAGGCAGATAGAGAGAGCACGATAAGGTGTGGATGGAGGTCAGTTGATTAGATGTTAATATTGTGATTGGATCCTCCCAGGAGTGAGCTTAGATGTCATCTCACATCCCAATAGTTTAATTAAAATTCACCGTGGTGGTGTACAGAGGCAAAACTGCAGTAGTCATAGTACAAACTATCATTGTCCAAATATTTATGGACCTAACTACATATACTATACTTGAAAACAGAATTATTTAGAGACAGTCACAGTTAATATTCAAAGTGGAATGTTTCAAACTCTTCTAGGATGTGTGTGCAGTGAATTCTCACAACATGTTGAGCTGGTTTTTCAAGCTGAACAGAAAATATTTTGCAAGTATTATCACAAGTTCAATGACACACACTGAAAGCTCTCCAGCTCCAGATCACTGCCACACCACTGTTTTTACGTCATTTGCTCTGGTATGCAGGTGAAACTGGTTGTCCACCCTAATCTTACGACAGTTCTCACATTTTCTTCCTGCTGTTATGAATCTGATGCACAAAGCAAAGGATTTTAGACGTTCTTTACCTTTAGAAAATAAAATGCCTAAGGTGACTGTTTGAGCCAAAAAAAATAAATTATATGTGTTTAGTTTCTGTTCTTGGAGTCCATTTTTTTTCTTCTACTGTACCATTCTGCTGAGTGACTGTCTTCTGCTCGTCAAATACATTTCATTGCGATGTTGACCCTGTGCTAACTTGCATATGACAAATAAAACTGAAAACTGAAAACTGAAATTTAAATCTGATCTAAAATCATCCTTTTTGGGGCGATCGTGGCTCAAGAGTTGACAGTTCATCTTGTAATCAGAAGGTTGCCGGTTCGAGCTCCGGCTCTGACTGTCTTGGTCGTTGTGTCCTTGGGCAAGACACTTCACCCGTTGCCTGCTGGTGGTGGTCAGAGGGCCCGGTGGCGCCAGTGTCCGGCAGCCTCGCCTCTGTCAGTGCGCCCCAGGGTGGCTGTGGCTACAATGTAGCTGCCATCACCAGTGTGTGAATGTGTGTGTGAATGGGTGGATGACTGGATATGTAAAGCACTTTGGAGTCCTTAGGGACTAAGCAAAGTGCTATACAAATACAGGTCATTTACCTTTTTATTTTCTATCAGAGATAAATTTAAATTAGTTCCATCAATTTATATAAATGAGAAATGTAGTTTGAATAGTGAAAATGTTTTTTCTGATGTCTTAATTTTGTGTGTGTACATGATCCAGACCAGTGGCAGTCCTGTTTGGCGCCCTGGGCGAACACTCTCTCTGAACACCAAGTTAATCAGAGCTGGGCTATTCCCTTCACCCACATCGGCTCCATCTGAACTCTGTTTGCCTGCTGGGTACTGCTCATAGGATCAGACATTTTTTAACAGGGAGCCAAACAGATGTGTATAGTGGTGCTGATGATCAACAGGCTCAGCTGATTTATTCCTCTGTTGTTACACCAACAACAGACTGTACACCCACTTTGTCTTTGTCTTTAAATTCTTCCCAATAGATCCTCATTTCAACACCAATCTGATTTTAGCATATACTTTGACTAGGCCACTCCAAAGCCTTTGTTTGTCTGCTTTTTTAATTAATGTATTTATTTCTGTTTTGAGGTAATTCGGAGGTAAACTTGAATCATTGCCCTGCTGCATAACTTGAATGTGCTTGAATATATTATTACTTATATATGTTCATGCCATATATAATTATATATGGCATGAACTGATAACCAGACATTTTTCAGAATCAGACTCAAAATATTTTATTAATCCCTGTAGATTTTCTGTCACATTTGATCCAAGAAAGTACAAACAGTGACTAAATTAAATATTACAATCTACACAAATGGTTCAATTATAAATATCCCAGTATATTACACAAATTAAAAATATATGGTTGACATTGAGGTGACCCTCTTTTTGTCAGGATTTTCTGGTACAAAGTAGAATCTGTGTTTCCATTAACTACAGCAAGTCGTTCAGATCCTAAAGCATCAGAGTCCCAGATGATTGTTGGAAGCCTAGCAGTGACTTCTTGTGGTGAAGGAGTTAATTACAATCACATGACTGGTAGATGGCAACAAATGTAAAACATCCATCTGCTTATCCTTTTCAGGGTCGCGGGGGGTGCTGGCGCCTATCCCAGCTGTCATAGGGCGAGAGGCGGGGTACACCCTGGACAGGTCACCAGTCTGTCACAGGGCCAACACACAGGGACAGACAACCATTCGCACTCATATTCACTCGCACATTCGCAATTTGGATTATCCAATTAACCTATCCCCACAAACTGCACGTCTTTGGATGGTGGGAGGAAGCCGGAGTACCCGGAGGGAACCCATGCAAACACAGGGAGAACATGCAAACTCCACACAGAAAGACCCCAGTCTGATGGTGGAATTGAACTCAGGACGTTCTTGCTGTGCGGCAACAGTGCTAACCACCGTGCCACCGTGCTGCCCAAAGAAATGTAAAATGTAAATGTAAAAACCATTAAAATGCTAATGTAACACATCCAGATTCTAAATGTGACCAACTGTCTCAGCCGTGGGCAAAAGATGACAGTCAATAAAATCTAAATGATAATATCTTAATACAATGATCCAAAAATGAAGTATTAAACAGTCCAGTGTCCCACTTGAGTACAAAATAAAACACACAGTCCAAGGCCAGAGCCAGCTATGCCACAAGCCAGTTGCACTTCACATGTCGACCACTTTAACAGGAATCAGCAGTTGTCTTCCAGGACCCACCACCCTGTAAGTAGAAGGCCAGTAATCACTCCGGCCTCAGCAACTCAACTCTGCCTTTAGGCTGCAGCATGTAGTAGGATAACAGAGTAACAAACTATCCATCATAAACATATCAGGTCATCCTAGATTTGGTCATATTACATACCTGCACAGAGAGACAAAATATCACAGCAGTGTTTGTAGTGTGGGCTATAAGTAGATTAGAATATCAGTGTAATCAAATACACTTTACTTCAGTTGGTCCAACCTTATGGGCTCAAAATGTGGTCATAAATATTTTGTACGTGTAAATCAGTTTCGTATGTGTAAAAAGAATTTGTGTGTGCGTAACAAAGATTTGTATGTGTAAAAAAGATTTGTGTGTGTAAAAAAGATTTGTGTGTGTAAAAAGAATTTGTGCGTGCGTAAAAAAGATTTGTGCGTGGACTTAGCCAAAAAAAAACCCTGCAAGTTACAAGTACGAATTTTGACACTATTTTTCTTCCTTTCATCTGATTGGTCAATGTCATGTCAATCACAAATGTAACAATCCAATCAGAGAACAGATGGGTTTGGCTGTCGGAGGGGCGCTTTTTTGAACTGCAGGTCCTTGAAGGGTGATACAGTTTGAAGCTGGAGGATCGCTATATAAATATCCGATAGCAGTTAGGTCCCCTAACTTTCAGTAGCATAAAGTTGTGGTATATCAGTGGTTAGAAATACCATTATTACTTTAGGATTAGTTTAACACAAAGTTAGGGCTGACCCAGGACCATTGCTGTGAGTCACAGCGCGCAGCATAAAAGTCCTTTCACATCGGACGCAGGATGTGCTGCTAATGCTAACTGCTAACTAAAAGCAAAGGATCCAGAATTTGTTGCACTGGCTGCTGGGCTCTGTGGGTTTTTGCAGCAGCTCTACCTGTACTAGATGCACCTGCTCCTTGTCGTTTCTATCTCTGACTTTATGTCCTCTACAAGAGTTTCTGGTTTTTTTTGCTAGTTCTTCAAATGTTAAATAAAAACATGTATGCTAATTCATAATGAAGAAAGCTTTGTAATGAAGACTGTCATTTCCAAAACACTGCCCGCCCCCACCCCGCGGTCCGCAGCGCTGTTGAAAAGGCTGTGGAAGTCCCTGTATTAAACACGTAGACCTGTGACACAAAAATCACCAAACTCGGACGACCACAGACTGTTTTTCTTCGTGATGAAGGAAAACGCTGGGTTGGCATGTAAAAGGGCATTTATTCCTTTCAAAGACCTGCAGTTCAAAAAAGCGCCCCTCGACAGCCAAACCCATCTGTTCTCTGATTGGATTGTTACATTTGTGATTGACATGACATTGACCAATCAGATGAAAGGAAGAAAAATGGGGTCAAAATTCGTACTTGTAACTTGCAGGGTTTTTTTTGACTAAGTCCACACACAAATCTTTTTTACACATACAAATCCTGATTTACAAGTACAAAATATTTATGACCACATTTTGAGCCCATGCAACCTCATCACAGCAAATGTGACACACAAAACCACTGCCAAACCAGTACAACTTCACACAATAAACATGGAGATGAATTAACACAGGCAACACTAGTCCACCATGTTACACTTACCATGCACTGGCCATTTCCTCCTGTGCACTTATAAAGCAGCTGTTAGTATGCTTTAGCTCTCCATTTAGAGTGTTGGATGATGATGTTGAACAGCTTTAAGCTCAACCCCCAAAAGGTTGATTCTGTTCATCTGGTCGTAATGTTTTCAGTGGGGAAAACGTTTCGTCACTCATCCAAGTGATTTCTTCAGGTTTCCCTAACCTTATAAACAGCACATTGCATAATGACCGAAGGCACCTAAAGATAGTTCCAACCGATCCAGGAGAAAAGGGCAACCGCTGCCTAAGCGAAAACTCGTAGTCATCCTGTATCTGAACAGGATGACTACCTGAACATCTCAACTGTTCAGGTGTTTCGGAACAGTTGAGATGCATTTGAGTCTCTGTAGCTTTTAAACCCCAAAACACGCTGCGGCAAAAACTATTCCTCCTCAAGGATCGCGTCCCCCGACACAGTAATATAGTGGAGGATTGCCAGGATTTGTACATCGGGGAAACCAAACAACCTCTGGTGAAGCAGATGGCACCCAGTCAGGCCAGGACTCTGCAGTCTATTTACACCTGCAGGCCAGTGGACACTCTTTCTTTTTTTTCTCTTTTTTTAGACACTCTTTCAAAGATGAGGATGTACACTTCCTGAACAGAAGGGAACCCTGGTTTGAGCGCGGAGTCAAGGAGTCCATTTAGGTGAAGTAAGTAAGTAAGTAAGTAAGTAAGTAAAATTTATTTATATAGCGCTTTTCACAGATAAAAATCACAAAGTGCTTTACAACACAGGAAATGGGAATATAAAAACAATATAACAGTAAATAAAACAATGTAAAACAATAAAACTATAAAAACAGCATAAGAAGAAATTAATCAAATGCTTTTCTAAATAAAAATGTCTTCAGCTGTTTCTTAAAAGAATCAATGGAGTCCGTGCAGCGAAGAGACAGTGGGAGAAAATTCCACAACCGTGGTGCCACAGTCTGAAAGGCCCGATCACCACGAGTTTTAAAACGAGTGCGCGGTACCACCAGCAGTCTCTGATCTAATGACCTTAAAGCCCGAGAAGATGTATGTGGTTTCAGCAGGTCAGATAAATATTGAGGAGCCTGACCCTGCAGGGCCCTAAAGGTTAGAACTAAAATTTTCAAATGAAACCTAAAATTTACAGGCAGCCAGTGAAGGGAGGCCAAGACTGGAGTGATATGGGATCTTCTCTTGGTGCCTGTTAAGAGACGTGCTGCAGCATTATGCACAGTCTGAAGACGATTTAAGGCTGATTTGTTAAAACAAGTAAAAAGGCCATTACAATAGTCTAAACGAGAAGAAATAAAAGCATGAATAATCATCTCAAGTTCAGGCTTTGATACCATTAGTCTGAGTTTAGAAATATTCCGTAAATGATAAAAACAGTTTCGGACCAGCTGCTTAGAGTGCTGCTCGAGCGACATCGAGCTGTCAAATATGACACCGAGATTTCTAAGGCTTGATTTTACATAAGGGTCTAAGAAGCTGATATGCTGTCTAATTTCTGGGACCATGTGGTCTGGAGCAATAATTAGAGTTTCTAGTGAAAAGGGAAAGACCATCTCTAAATCAAGGAGGGGGCCTAAGGGTACATCTTTCACCATCTTTCAATGCTGTGATTGCAGCCGTTCCCCAACTCTCTGTGAATGGTAGTGGTTGTTGAACAATAGTCATGAGAATTTGCATTTTAATGATCATCATAATTATGATGAAGGAACTGACCTCCCAGCCCATTGTTCCTTTAGTGGGCTGGTTTCAGTCATTATGCAAATGTGCTGTTTATAAGATTGAAACCTGCAGTCAGCTGAGACTGAAGAAGTCACCTGGATGAGTGACGAAATATTTCTCCCACTGAAAACGCTGCGTCCAGATGAACAGAATCAACTTTGGGGGTTCTGTTTACGTTTGTTAGCCACTTGGATATGATAGTAAACAGTAGACAGACAGTAGACACTGATGTGGCTGATTGAATCTGGAGTGTGTTCAGCATAATTAGCCATTAATTGGAAGAGGTGTATTGTTGATTTGTCGGCTATTCTCAATGTATGATGAATTATAATGGCTGTTTGTTATCTATTTGTGTACTCACTATGGAGAGAGAGTGTGTATTATTGTCATGGTGTGGTGTGTGAGAGTAAGGAAGCAAGCGTTTATTTACAAAATGTGAGACTTTAACAAAGTGAGGGCCACAACGGAAACTAAGAAAACAAACTGCAGTGGGTGAGCTAGCATCAGAGGGAGGGTTCGCCCAGCGCATCAGAAAGGCCAGGACTGCCCCTGACTGTATATTTATTTTTTGTTGCCCTAACTTAGTCATCGTAAGTAAGGCTTATTTAGTTTTTCAAGGCAACGAGTTTAAGTTCTGGGAACTAATTAGATTTGACAGCGCTGGTGCTCAGTTTGGCTTATACCTTTAGTAGTATTGTGAAAATTAACTATATACCAGGTTTTTATTATTGTGAGCTCAAATACGGAAGTTTGTAGGAGTGCTGGACTTTTTTTCAAATTTTAACAAGCTAATTATAATAAATGATAAATTGTTTATTGTATCTGTTACAAACAGAATTGTTTTGTATTGACTAGAATTTGGATTTTTGTTTTATTATGGTTTTAAAACCAGTTCCCTTTGATATGTTCACCTTTATGGACTAAATTTAGTTTGGTTTGTGCTTGTGGCTCACATCTTTGACACAGAGAACAAGAACACATGGATTTAAATGCAGACTCAGACGAGTGACACAAGTTTCAATGATTTTTATTAAGTAAAGGATGGCACAGAGCCAGAGGATCCAGTCCAGCACACACACCAGGAAGGAACTGAGAAGGACACAAGAATCCAAATTAAGGACACTTGGAAAGTTTCCTTCTACAGAGAGGTGATGTAATCCTGATTTACTGCTTCTGGAGTGTAAAACATCGTGCAGGATGGAGGAGAAACCGATGTTTGAGCACACTGCTGGTTGTTGAGAGCAGGTGTGTTGACTGAACTCCACCAGCTGATGGAGCTGTGCTCACTGGACTGGAGAATCCTGCCACTCACTAACACACAAACCAACAGGAGGAGGCAGCAAGACAGAGAACAAAGATGAGATTTTTCTGTTCCAAGCTACAAGATATTGTTACAGTTGATAACTCATCAACCCACCTTTGGTGTGAGCAGCCATTAATGATCAGCGCATCAGCTCTGCTGCCTCGTAGGAGTCCTCGTTGAACGCCTCCAGTCTCAGCTCCAGATTCAGCCACAGATCCACGTGAGCCCCTCGCACGCTACAGTCACCAGGCTGTTTGCTCTCAGAGTTCAGCTCCCCTGGATTACTGACTACCTGACAGGCGGCAAACTGCAGTCTACGGCTGTTACTCTGGACGTATATAAATATCTATTAAATTATATATCTTATGATATATAATTTAAAAAATTTTTTTTTAAGTATTTACTTTTTCATTCACTTTGAATGAATTAATTTTAATTTATAATCTATTCTAACCAATTATATTATGCAATAAAATTCTTTTTTTTTCTTTTTTTTTTTAAATATTCATGCTCAATATACCTCCCAATCTAAATGATTCAGAGGAATGTGGCAAAGCTTTAAAGGACTATTGTTCCCACAAGAGGACTTCAGACTTTGGTAAATAACTTCAACTACCGCAACATTAAAATCCTTGGTTATTTGTTTTATAACATTTGATTTGGCACAGTCGTTCACCAGTACTAACCAGTCCCTTAAAAGACTGTGTCTACATGCATCTTGGATGATTGGGGGAAATACGAAAGAATAAATTGTGTTTTCACCACATTGTAAATGTGTTTCACGTGAACAAAAGGAAATTTTTGCCAGTGCTTTCAGCACAGACACATAAGATTCAATTTTCTTACGGCAGCTCTGTTTTTCTTCTTTTTTACTAAGTTTCCTG
The DNA here is from genome assembly GCF_018398535.1 of Haplochromis burtoni. Classification (NCBI taxonomy): domain Eukaryota; kingdom Metazoa; phylum Chordata; class Actinopteri; order Cichliformes; family Cichlidae; genus Haplochromis; species Haplochromis burtoni. Next base: position 33,823 of record NW_024582906.1, read on the forward strand.
ATATTTTGAAAGATTTTACTGTTGACCGTGAAAGACTTCAATTTGAAGGGATTGCTCTTGCATTTTTCAGTACTCTCATGAAAAACGTTCTTTGGATCCAACATGTTGGTATATGAGCAGGTAATATTTTGAAAAAAGTCTTGACCACTCAATCCCCAAAATTGTGTGAATCCTACAGTTGTTGAAATTCCATATTCTGTGTGCCAAGAATACGCTTCTTTACTGAGTACAGACATACAGTTCAGGCAAGGACTATTGAGCGTATAAACCAGAATGCTCTCCACAAAGGTTCCAAGCTGTTGCAAAATAATTTCAACCTCTTGACATAAAAGTGGCTCAGTATGTGTGTCATTTTCATAATCTACCTCAAATTCCGGTGAAACAAAGACGGTCTTACTGCGTTTCATGAAAAAAATGGCCAATGCATATTGTTTACGTTCATGCATCTGCAGATAACCTTTGAGGGAATCAAAAAATGTATTTGCATTGACACTTGGAATTTTGTCTGCCTCTCTCTGCATTTCTTTGATTTGATGATAACAGTCCTCTTTCTTTTTCTTTTTAAATCCTCGAATCAAATCACAGTTTTTCTTAAACAGTTCAATGTTTTGCTCGAATTCCAAACGGCAAGAACTGAGTTCATTGCGTTTCAAATTTGGTAAACCGTTTAAGTGTGGCATTTGAAGTTTTGTCAGTATCTCTGAATAATCATTACAGGTTTCAAATTTAGGTAAAAAAATGATCTGATGACCGGATATGTTGAGAATGTTTGAAGTAAGAGGATTCACGGAGTCTGGGTGTGCATGAGATCTTTTTGGTTTCTTGATAGTTATATACTGATCTGGGAATGAGTCTTTCCTTTTGGTCGAGTGATCGCCTTTGGTTTTGGAAACAAAAGAAGCCGTTTGTTTATTATAGCGATTTTTAAAGAAGATAATCTTTCTGATGTTAAATTGGCATTTACTGTGAAAGGACGATAATATCTTTGTTTTTTTGCTATTAAACATCCTGATTTCTTTTGGTTTATTTAATTCATATTCTTTGTGTTTCAAGCTCGATTTTATTTTCTGGAGCCAGTGTGCTCTTCTTTTCACTAAAGAAAGAGAGGAAAAAAGGCACAATTTGTGAATTTACAGCTGTTAAAGTCGTGTTATTTAAAAAACGTGGCTGGTCCAAATTACAAATAAGATATTCTGTTTGGCATCTCACAGTAAATAAAAACACAATCCATCAATTTGCAGGTAACTGAAAACACTACAAAGATGGAACATACAGTGTTGAAGCAGAGATATTTTGCTGTGTTTAATTTACTGACTTTTAATTTGCTGCCAGTAAATGGCCCCAAAATACCCGCCTCTAACGTTCAGTCCAACCGCCCCAAAAACAGAAAAATTGATTCATCACATTTTTCCAGTTTTATATAAGCATTAACTCACCTTTGGTACGAATAGCCGTGCAGCTGTAACGGGCCGACTTTGTCTTTTTCAAATATTTCATTAACTTGTCTGACCTGAAACAGGACAAATAATTGGGAAAGAATGAGTTCATCTTAACCTGGGAAAACAGTGCATACAGTCAGATCTGTAATTATTTGGATAATGACTCTGTAAGTATAAAAATGGCAGTAATTCCTAAGCTGCAACATTTGTATTATGTCCAAATACTTAAGGACCTAACTGTATGTGCTACACTTGGAATCCAAAAAGTATTTTTAGAGACTGTTACAGTTAATATCCAGACTGAGATGATGTAAAATACTTGCTTTTTATGGATGATAGACGGTTTTTTCTTTGCCATGGCAAACTCTCAGATGATTTGTGGTTTCGGTTGTAGTTGGTTTGCGTTGATTGGATTCTCCCAAAAAGTTGTTAAAATTTTTCAATCTAAACAGAAAAAAAATATTACCTGTATTACCACAACATGTTAGATGTTGTGGTAATATTCAGGGTGGTATCGACGATACTGATCCGATACCGATACTTTATACAAAAACGTATTTTATTTATTGTATCTCAAA
>NW_024582906.1:44811-78352 GCF_018398535.1 Haplochromis burtoni
TTTATGCAGTAAAAAAAATCTCATTAACATTAAAAATGTATTTTGTAAGAGTAAGTTTAATTCTTTATGTAACCCCTTTGTATCCCCTGTTCACCGAAATCTATTTACGAACATACGTAAAGATATTACACATAAAAAATACACAGAAACACTGGAAATCAGTTTTTGGCAGACAATCACTTTTTGGCACAACACCCGGCTAACAATAACGGTGACATATAATATCGACATTTTAATGTGAGAATTGATTCTAGAACACAAAATGACTGCTATCGGAGGAATCGATATTTCAGGATCGATCCGCACATCACTAATACATGTAGCTGTAAGAGACAGAGAGATCTATATCTGTGTGTAGACAGATAAGATAACTGCTCTACGGTACTGAACAGGTTTACTTCAAGAAGTTATCTGAGCCAAATAAGCTGATACCAAATCATTAGGGTTAGTTGTGTTCTAATAGTAGAGTTGAAAGCTGAAACATGCTTTTTTGATCCATAGAGTTTGTTACATTGTTCACCTCACTGCCTAAGCTGCCACAGAAACTCAGATTTTTATTATTAACCCTAATATGTGTAAAAAAGAACATACAAAGAACAAAGAAACTTACCTACGAGGCAGCAGAGCTGAGCAGTGGTAAGAAGATCTGACACGGTTTTATAACCATACCTGAGCATGTGACCACTCTAACTCCTCCCCTTTCCTACCTGATCATATTACATTTATACTGACACAAATTACCGTAAATGGTACCTGAACCAGCGAACAATAATCCACGTCACACACACTTTCAGTTTTCATTACTCTGAAATAGCACTAAAATTTTTCATCATTTAATTGAAAAGTGTTAATAATAAAGTCTATATTTTATTATTTTATTATATAATATTTATTATATCATATATTAAATCTATGTAACAAAGTCAGCCTTTATAATGTCTATTTTAGGAAGGTACAGGAGCAATGTGTCGGTTAATGGACTTATTGTAGTATCACTACTACAGTGGTTAATAAACTGTTTACTTATATTACTTGCTAATTATTATTATTACTTATTACTTATTTATTATTACTTATTTATTATTTAGTAATGTTATTACTTATTACTTATGTATTTCATATATGAAATAAAGTAATCTTGATTACTGTGAGTGTTATCTGAACCAGGTAGCAAAAATGTACAACACTCACACACTCTCAGTTTTGTTTCTCTGAAATCACTGTGGGTGTGCTTAAGTGTTTATGAGTTAATCGGAAAGTGTTACATATCCTCCTGCCTGCCACACAGCGCATCCTGACACTCAGGAAGACTGCAGCAATTACTTATGATGTTCAGCATCACGGAAACAGTCATGTTGCAATAGTGTGCAAAACCAGACCTAAGAATGACTGACGTAACAAGTTAACAGAGTGACATTTATTCACTATAGCAAAAGTCATCTGTAATGAAATACACACATTTTAGATGTAAGCACAGGAGGGAAAAATGAAAGCTTCTTAGAATAATAAAAGCAATTTAATGTCATTAAAGAGTGTCTATTCTAAAGAGTAGACAATTACTAGTCTACTCTCAACATTCTATTCTACAATACATATCTTTGTAATATAAAAGAGAAAACATAAATGTGATAAAAAAAAAATGAGATAATTGTAAAATATAAAATAATGAGGTACACATGTCCAGCTGGGATAATCACATCAGGGTCTTCTTGATGTGATGTTCGTCTGTTTCTCTGGCCGCTGCATCTGTGGGGACGGCGTTCGCTGATCCATTTGTGATGGTTTATGGTACACATCAACTTTTAAATGTCCCCCATTATTGAGGAAAATCTCACAGTCTAAGAACCCTAACCTGCCACTTTTCATTTCCTCCCTGGTGAATTTGATGTGTTGGTGCACCAAGTTGATGGAATCAGGGAATTGTGGTACGTCCTGAGACTTGATTTTCACCCAGGTGTCAATGACTTCCAGGGTAAAATAACAAAGCCCTCTTTTCCACTTCTTCCATGTACAAATTGAGCACAATGGGTGAAACTAGGGAACCCATGGACATCCATGTTTCTCCCTGTACTGACCCTAAAACATGTGGAATTAAGACACTGTTCAAAGAACAAACACACTTGTTTGGTGCTGAGGCTGGGGTCATCCTCACGAACTACCTCCACTGCTTCAGTAATAAGTTTTATTAGGTTTCTGTTCTTAGAGTGATATTTTAATATGAGTCTAGCTGTATGGGCTTCCCCAGAAATGTGATTTACATCTTTAAACCTTGTGCTAACACTCTGAGAACTATTTCAAAAGAATCAGAAAAAAATTAATCTATCAACTATTTTGAACACAAATTATATTAAAATTGTACAAGTATATAAGACATGTTATTTGCTCGCTTCTTCTAATCACAGTCAGGCAGGAGTTTAATTTCTGTTAAAAAAATATACAGACCTGATTAGCCCGTTATAAGCATCAGCACCTGAAGCAGGAACAATAATGCACAACACACACTTTCAGTTTTGTTTCTCTGACATTCCTGCATCACCTGAGGAAAATGAATGTGTGTCCTTTCACTGCTTTGAGTTGTTAGGTAAAAGTTTTACACAGCCTGGATTCAAGGGAAAGAATCAGCATCACTGCAATAGTTCATAAACTTAAAACAGGTTGTGTTTAAAAAATGTTGCCTAGCTACACTCACCCTGTACACCACCTTACAGACTTCAGATTGCAGTGTTTGCATAAGATGTTGTTCACCTGCGTGCACCTTCCTCCACTCTTACAGTGTCATGAAAACGTATTTGACCACATCCTGATTTCTGATGTTTTTTAAAAAATATTTTTCACACTTTACATGTTTCAGATCAAACAAACATAATATTGATGGTAAATGGCCTGTATTTATATAGCACTTTATTTTGTCCCTATGGACCCCAAAGCGCTTTACACATTTAGTCATCCACCCATTCACACGCTGGTGATGCCAAGCTACATTGTAGCCACAGCTGCCCTGGGGCGCACTGACAGAGGCGAGGCTGTCGGGTTGCCCGGCCCTCTGACCACCACCAGTTGAGCTATTAAGAGGTGGACTGTGATCACTGTCCTGCTGCATAACCCGAATGAGCAGTTACAGCAAGTTGTCTAGATCCTGAAGCAGCCCCAGACCATCACACTGCCACCACTGTTGGAATCTTGGCAGTGACACCTTGTGGCGAAAGCGTTCATTACAGCCACATGACTGGCTGCCCTTTGACGTATGGCAACACAACAGCATAGAAAAGCCTGATTTTCCAGATACCTGCTGCATTTTAATGTTTGACTTTGTGCTGACTTTAGAATAACCACCATGTTTGACTGTTGGTTTCTTCTTATGAAATGCTGCTAATTAATGCCAGATGTGACAGGATGTAAACCTTCCAAAACCCTTTGTCCCTTCAGTTCACATAGTATTTAAATGTGGAATATTTGTGGAAATATTTCTTTATTTTATTTCTTTACTTGGGCAGCGGTGGCTACCACCACAGAATTCATTTTTCAAGCCATGTGCCAATACAGAGCAGAGCGGCTACAGTTAGGTCCATAAATATTTGGACAGAGGCAATTTTTCTAATTTTGGTTCTGCACATTACCAGTAAATTTTAAACAAAACAGCTTAGATGGAGTTGAAGTGCAGACTCTGAGCTTTAATTGGGCCTGAACAAAACAATTACACAGAAATGTGAATAAAGTATTTGGACAATTTGCATTACTCAAAATAAAATGTTCATTTCAAATATTTGTTTGAAAACACTTTGCTGTAAATGACAGCCTGAAGTCTTGAACTCTTGGACATCACCTGGGTTTCCTCCTTTGTAATTCCACTTCTTTGCTTTAATAAACTCCTCAGTTGTTTTGGCTATATGTTTGGGTCATTCATCTGTATTACAAAACACCACCCCATCAATGTGACTGCATTTAGCTGGATGTGAGCAGACAGCATGTCTGTTAACACCTCAGAATTCATTCGGGTGCTTCTGTCCTGTGTCACATCGTCAATAAACAGTAGTGTCCCAGTGCCACTGGTATCCATGCTCGCCCAAGGTATGCTTTGAATCATGAGCTGCTCCATGTTTTCTCCATACTTTTTTCTTCCCATCAGTGTGGTAGAGGTGGATCTTGGTTTCATCTGTCAAATGAACTGTGCTGACTTGCACCTTGTGGTGAATCCTCTGTATTTACTTCCATGCAATCTTCCCTTTGTGGTAAACTTAAATATGTCCATACACCTACCTCCTGGACAGTCTCGTTTACTCGGTTGGCTGTTGTGAAAGGGTTTCTTGTCACCGTGGAAATGATTCTTTGATCATCCGCCAACAGTGGATGAGCCGTGGACCTCCAAGTCTTTTTTTTGCATTGCTGAGTTCACCAGTGCTTTCTTTCTTTCCCAGGATGCACCAAACTGTAGATTTAGTCCAAAGATCCAGACTTGGAGGCAAACCTGACCAATGGAAGATTGGCCCTTATTTACATGGTAGCAACAAATCCACAGCGATAGTGAAAACAGCTCTGTAATGAATCCAACAGCAAAACACAAGGGCAGACAAACAGTACATCACAGAAAAGAGTTAAGAAAACTGAGGACTTAAATACACACAAGATAATAGCTGGCAAAACAAGATCAAATTTAGCACAACTACGACAAGAGATTATTTAAAAAAAACAAAAACAAAAGAAAAAACAGAAAAACGAACGCTGAGACTAAAATGAATGAACTTGACAGGCCAAACTAAACACAAAGGCTAAACTGACTAAACATAAAACATATGACAGAAACACATTAGACATGAAGAACATAGGCGTGCAGGAAAAACTTGAGAATAACAATGAAATCGATGAATACAAAGGTATTAAAAAAAACTGAAAACTACAAAAGTAGTAAATTCATCCCACTCCCATCCTGTTTTCTAGCTTCAGGAGCAGCAAGAAGACAGCTGTACACTTTCAAAAATAATCAGGAGGCAGGTACAAGTAAGTGTGGAGGAGTCCAAAAGACAGTCCCCTTGTCTGTCACAGGCATCTCATTTTGTTTTGTTTTTTTACTCATGTTTAAAGTGCCTTTGGGTTTCTTACAAATCTAAGTAATTCATCAGCATCATCATCATTATAATAATAATAATTATTAATAATAATCATCATTAGTATGACATTCTCACTGTGGACTCCTCAGTCGTTCTCCTCAGGAACAATGGAAGGTGAGATGAACTGTGTCAATGTGAAGCACTGAATTACAGGCTGATGTCAAAACAGGTGACAACTCTACTGGGGATGTTTCAGAGAAAGAGGAATCAGCACTGCTTCTGCCCCACCTGGAAATCCTCCTATATTTTGAATGAAAAATGCAAAATCTTGCATAAATATTTTTCTCATGCCTAAAGATGAATAAAAATACTTGAATATGAATAAAAAATTTTTTGTCCCCATAAGTGACTGTTGGTCCCCACAAGCATAGTTGAGTGCCAATTTTTCTGTCCTCACAAAGATGTCTAAACACGCACGCACGCACGCACGCACACACACACACTGCACAGGCTCCTGTCAGTACTTTATTTTATTACTTCCAGCCACCGGGGGGCGCTTGTTATCGTTTTTTCTCTGAAGCCAATGCTTCCGATCCTCAAATGCTTCATAAAATATCTTCGTAACTGTTTTGTTTACGTTTCATGATTCAGGAGATACGATATTTTAAAGATAGTTCTCTTTCTTTTCTCTTTTTTCCATTAAGCCCCGCCCAGCCGTGCAGCGATGAGAAACAAAACGTGCGGCCGAACGCATGCTGATGACGACACCGTCGACGATCCACAACAACAAAACAACAACAGAACTCAGCTGTTTGCTAGCTAACTAGCCGGCCTGGTTGTTCAGCGCTGTTCTCGGCAGTTTCCCGTCACTCTGGTTTAGCCGCAGAAGTTTTAGAGCTGCTAATACGTCTGGCTATGAAATGGTTTCTAGAAAACCCTCAGTTATGTTCTGCAGTTGGGTTTAATTTTAACTTCCTTTGTCTCATTTTTGCGGGCTTCTAGCTGATTAGCTTTACGACTGAGGACGGAAAGGAGGCTGTCTGCTCGCCATAAAGGTAACCACTCGCAACGCGCAAAAAACAAGCGCATAATGTCCAATGCGGTGTTAGTGCGCAGACTGTGAAATAGTCTAAATGTTGGCCTGTTGCATTTGAGAGAAGCTGGAAGCGAAGTATGAGTGATGGTGGGCGAATAACGGAACATTCAGCGCACCTGTGCTCAGGTTACGCTGTCACGTGATCTATCCTGTAACTTCACTCCTGCACGTTATCTGAAGTTATTAAATGTGGAAGTAGTAGCGTTACAAAAACCTGGTTGTTGCTCTATGTGCAGCACCTTGATCAACCTGTGTCGTTTTTAAATACATTTACTTGACAGGATTTCACAGGAAAAGCAATAAAGTTGCACTTTAAAGCAAAAAGACAAATTAATGGGAACATGTTCTGCGTATGTCTTTCTGCTCTTTATTTATTTTTAGTTTTTTAATTTAATTTGTGGACTCCTTTTCGCTTAAGGCACCTTTCTTATGATTGGCTGCACCAAGCAAAGTGGAGGCTTGAACGGCAGGTGGGTGTGGCACACGGATATCCTCATTCTGTCAAGGCGTAACAGAGCTGACCTCTGACCTTTTGGCTCACAGGAATTAGTTGTAGGTACACTGACGTCAGTATTTGAAACTTTGTATTTAATGTGACAATACACTACTGAAAGAGCATGATGCATATGACAGATAAAATGATATTTTGGCAGTGCTCTTTTCAACTTACAGAATGGGTTGACTTTATGTTCCTATTATATGTTGTTGTTTAAGGTGTTTCCTCCTGGGTTTACATTTCTATACTTTATACGTTATCATCACACAGGCACAGTTAATGGTTTATATTTCTCAGAAGTCAACTTGAAATGACCCACTGGCCAAATTTAGTTGGACAAAAAGCAATATCTTTAAGAATGAGCCTGGTATTTCTTTAAAAAATATTAGTATCCACAGCAGGGCTTATAAAACTGCAATGTTACATATTTGTAGTGTAGAAGTGGCTAATTATTTTGAGTGCTTCATTTGTATGTTACAAACTGATTAGGCCTCAGTCACACAGGCTTAGAAACAGAGTAATGCTGTGAATTGCCTGACCAGTTGGCAGCTGTGCACCAAACCCTCCCTGCAGGCCTCGACTGGGACAAAAAAATCGGCCCGGGCATTTTAACTAGAGACCAGTCCACAAAGTATTATAGGAAAAGCCATAAAGCCTTTGAATGAAAACAAATGCTGCTGTGACAGTAATGTACACGCTCTTGTTGGTATATATGATTTCTATACATTTTATATCAGATGACCACTTTGGTTCTAAAATTTAGAATTAATTATTTATTAAAAGCGAGACATTTTAAATGAGAATAAGAAAGAAAAGTATTTCTTTGTGCCCCCCTGTCCCTGTTAATACCCTACCTGGCCCCCTGGCAACACTTTGCTAGACCCGCCCCTGCACAGTTACCAGCTGTCAGCTGCTTAGAAAAGGATCCTGGTGTTATTTGTCTCTCAGAAACAGTTCATAACTTCCCTTCATGTCACCTAAAAGGTAAACATGTTTCTCAATCACCTGTTGATGATTCAGTAAGGACATCTCCTGGTTTCATCTTCATGTTTCCCTCTCACCACATATCCAAACCGATATCATGACCAGCAGCTTTTACAGCTGTGGCTCCAGCAAACATCAGCTGATACTAGAAATTAATATTAAATAAATTCTAACAACAGCTGATCAAGCTTAAACGTGCTGCTGTTGTTTAGCGTGACATCTGCTGGTTTCCTCTTTCTGGCACAAAGTGGGCGATAAACAAACAAGAGAGAAAAGCCGATCAGCTGATCATTGATCAGTTTCATGATTGAAGTAGCAAAAGGAGAGGGAGGGGAGAGAATGAGAGAAGAAGAGGCAGCTGCAGCGTAAAGAGATAAATAAAATAAATCCAGATTTGTGTCTTTTTCTTTTTCATTCTAGCTGAAGTACGGGACAAATCGCGTTCCTTTCCACCTCAATACCATCTTCTTCTGTTTGTCTGTGATAAGACTGCTTTCAGAGCAAAGGGGAGGGTGTATCTGACCTCGGCTGTAACCACTCCAGCCCAGAGTCGATCATGAAACACTGGCCAATCCACCATCTTTCATTGTTTATACTGTTACAAAAAAACAAAACATTGGCCCACCCGGCAAATGGCCAATGGCCAGTCCAGCTGTGCCTCCCTGTGATTGGTGACTGCAGTCACTTGTAGCTTGCATGGGAGGCATTGACTTGTCTGCAAGAACTCACCATTTACTCTCCAAGCTGCAGTGAAATTTGCAGCTGCCATCAGCCTCCTGTAACCACTCACTCATACACTTTTTACCCCTCAGCTGTAAAAGGCTGATGGGCGACAGGGACACCCAAGATTGTGAATGCGACAACTCGAGAAAATGGCAATGAAGGACTTTCAAATTGATACCATGTGTGTATCTAGTAAAAACAGATGAGTTTGAATCTTAGTGACATCGGCCTCAAAGTCAGGGGTCAGAGGTCAATTTTTCTGACTATCTTGAGAATGCGATAACTTGAGATGGAAGTCACTTAGGATTATTCAATTCATATCTACTAGCAGGCTGAGGGGTACCACTGGCTACTTTTTTCCTTTACCATTTGGTGGTTGCCAGCTGGGTCACTTATTGGTCTGTAGCCCTGGGTGACTGAGGCCTCGAGCAGCTTGTTTCATGCTCATGAACTCCAGCGAGTGTCATAAAACTGTTTTCAGTTACATTAAAAAAAATTGTGGGCATTGACCAGAGAAAACAAAGAGAAGGTGCTTAAGGTCTTAATCTACGTTGTCCATAAGATTCTGTAACACTGAGAAGGCTTTAGAATCTGTTCTGTCCAAGGGAGGCCACGGCAGATTTATGGGTGAGATTTAGGAAAATCAGCGAAGGTATTCACGTACTTGGTGAAGGCAGTTAAGCCACAGTCTTTCAGGAATACTAAGGTTCAGTAAACAGCTCCACAAACCATCATCAGGCAGGCCGCGTTGTTAAGTTTTACCAGACTGGCAAAGACTGTAGCTGAGGACGTTTCCATGATGTTAAATGTAAAAACTCTTACTAACACTCTGAATTTAAGGAATTCAGCGAGAATATAAACATGAATATTGATGATGAGGATAAACGATGCGTACAAGACACATAGTTTAGTATAAAAATCACACACACTGGCTCCTGCAGAGATTATTTTATTCCACGTTATCATCAGCAACTTTGAAAAAAAATCTTATTTGTTTCTGCTTCATGTTTTTATCTTGAAGGCACTGATGCAACAATGTTTATGGCAAAGTCTGACTCCAAAACCAACTGGTGGAGATTCTGACCCCCACCAATGACCACGAATATTATTTCTTCACCGTTCATCATGTCCCCACGAAAAAGAACCCTCGTCCCGGTAAGCAGCCGGCGGAAAGCAGCGGACGACTATTTCCCCTTCAACTTGCTGCCGGTGGAGTGCCAGCTGCACGTCCTGTCCTTTCTGAACGAGGTGGATAAGTGTAGCTGCGCCCTGGTTTGCGCGAGCTGGAGCTGCCTCGTCCGCTCGTGGAAGCTGTGGCGGGTGGCCGACTACTCCCGTCGTGTTGGTTTCCACCTCGGTCAGGAGGGGTTGCTCGTTTCCAACCGGGAGTTCGAGAGGTGGAAATCCTGGGTCCAGCACTACACCTACCACCTCATCTCCCGCCGGGCCAGCCTGCTCACGCTGAGGGCCAGCTTCGACCTGGGGGATCGCTGCAACAAGTGGGGCGAGCTGCTGAGCCACCTACTGGACAATGTCCACTGCAGAGACCTCAGCCACCTCGACCTTAACTGGACTTTTACTCTTTTAGAGCCGCTCGACCTCAGGGTCCACTCCAGCCCCAGTTCCCACCAGGATAACATTACCAAAATGGACAAGGTAATTTGTTTCTACTGGTTTTATTTTCTAAGAACTGCCACCTTAGACATTAGTTCAGGTAGAAAGAAATAAGTTTTCTTTATATCAAGCTAGAAAGCAAACAGTATATCAGGTATGAGTAGTCAGTTTTTCTTTATTTTGTGCTTTTTTGTGCTGTAGAATAAAAGAGAAAAAGAATCAGGCATATTGTTGCTCTCTGGAGGTCTGAGCACAAACCCACGATTATATGATGTACAGGAGAGCATGAAGTCCTTATTTTTAGCAATCAAATTTTAACAGAGGCCATCCTGAAACAGGAAACAAGTAAATGCCCCAAAACAGCTCCTCCTATTGTACATGTCAGTGCACATCCCACCTAAAAATCCACAGAATCCCATCTGACTTAAACAAATAACTACATGGTCTATAACAGATAAATATTTCTGTTAACTCTGCATAAGTCAAATCTTTTCACGTGGCTCTAAATGGGTCCCCAAACAGCTTTGCCTATTTTGCGGTTTCTACTGAAGTTTGCAGTGTTTTTTGACGTAGAAAGTTAGTGATATTCAGCGATTTCAGGCCTCAGTGGATGAAATAACTTCAACAAGGATCAACTTCAAGGCGACTACTAATTAGAGCACAGGAATCTGCTGATTGATATGTGATAAGGTAGTTCCTGTGTCGACGCCCATTTACTGAGTGTTCATTTTAGTCAATTTTTCCCCAAGCGAGGCCATTATCTTTGTGCCTTTTTAAAGTTTGTTCAGTTTTTATCATTAAAATATGGAAAACATCCTAACTCGGCAAAATAAATACAAAACCATAAAGATGGAAAAAAGGAGACAAATTACATTTTAAAAAATAAATAAAAAAACCTAAATGTGATGCAATAAGGAGCCAGTCCAGTAAGTGATGCAGAGGGTGCTTCAGTTAGTGTTTATTGTCTTTTTTGGAAATTCTATTTGTGGCAACTGTCAGGTGAACAAAAAAGACATCATATTCAGACGATACATGCATCAACAACAGCTGCAATTTCACCAAGAGTCAGAGCATCACAGCGTACAAGCTACACACCTCATGTCACCACAGTCGTTCATTAGATTTATACTAGAAGGTAGAAAAGAGGTGGTTCCCTGTACCTGAGTCCTCATGATCGTAGCGCATCATACAGTCTTATTGAGGGTTTGGGGGGGTTTCTTTATTATCTACATTAGCGAAAAGTAGCAGGCAATAAAACAGAGTCAGAAGCACGTAGGTTATTTGTCCATAATTGTTCGTGATGGCTGCAGCCGTTTGGATGAGCTCTGCGTTAGCTGATGAAGGAATCCAACCAATGTGTTGATTCAAAATGACCTAAAACAGCAGCAAGTTTGGATGCATTTCACGACAAGCAGATGAATAATCCAGGTAACAGAAACATTCCTCCACAGTAACGTGTCCGGGATTAAACTACAAACAGTGTAATCCCCCCACATTCCTTCTTGCAGCTCAGATTAACACCCAGCACCTTTAACCGCTTTGCAGCTGTTATAGGATTAATGCATTCTTATGTTGTGTATCGTGCGGTCCGTGTAACTGTAGATGTTTTATTTTCTTAAAGATTTTTACTCAGTTTCAATTTATGCTTGAATTTTTTATAAAGGGTGTGATGACATCAGTATTCAGATGGTTTTGAAGCCTTTTAAGGTCTGAAGCTCAAATATAGCATCTGCTGTCCCACATGGTGCAACACTGAGACGAAGATATGTTTTACATTTGGAGTACCAGTCCACTTTTACATGTTTTTCATAGTGAGTGAGTATGAATCCATAGGGAGAGGTAGATTTAAACCCTATCGTAAGAGGAACAGAAGGAGTAGAGGTGTTTTCTGAGAAGCCTGGACAGCACCGGCTAACTCATTTTGCATAACTGGTTCAAGTTCCACCTGCAAGTGAGGCAAATATGAATGCAAGCATCCATGACCGGCAACGCTAATGTGTCACTTGTTTTCTTTTCTTTTGTCTTTGATTTGTCAGGTGACCCGCTTTCAGGAGCTGCTGAGCAAGCTGACCCAGAACTGCCCACGCATCTCCAAGATGCGCCTACATTTTGACTGGTCGGATTTGTCCGTGTCGTTGCTCACGCAGTTCCAGCAGCTCCGAGTCCTCGAGCTCAAATACTTCTGGGTCTTTAAATGCGTGACTCCCTCAACGCTGCAGATGCTCATCAAATCCCTGCCTAACCTCAAGTCTCTGACATTAAACATCTTGGTGCCGCTGAGGAACCTCGGCATCTCCTACACCCTGGAGTCTCAGTCTCTGGAGTTTTTGGACGTGTCTCCGAGCCGAGGCTTGGTCTTCTCCTGCCTTAAGCTGCCAGCCCTGCGTGAACTTCGAGCCAAGAAGATTGTCCTGCGTGTCACGCTGGACCGCAGGACCAGGACGCGCATCCAGAGCCGCTGGCCCTGCCTGTACCACGTCCTCCGGGAGGGGACGCCGAGGCTTCAGGCTCTAAACAACGAGAGGCTCCTCCCTACATGGAGAGAGAAAAATTACGGAGAGCTGACTGCTATCCTGGAACAGTCCTGCTACTGTGTTCAGCATCTAGACAGCTGGCTGTGGTAGTCAAACGCATGACATTACATGAAGTTCTTACAAAGGAGCTAAATATTGGTTTTACGTCGCATTTTTATTATTATTATTGTTTAAAAGAACTGAAGACTCAGAATAACAAACTTGTTGCTGACAGAAGCAGATAAAAGCTGAGATTTGATAGAAAAGTAGTTTCCAACTCTTTAACAGAAAGCTGCTGTTCCAGTTGGAAACGCTGTCCAAATCCTGACAAGGCAATCACCCACAACACAGCTTTCTTAATTTTGTCCAGTTTTCTCAAAGCTTAATGTTAATTCTGTGATTGAAAATCTGCTGGAAACATTTGTAACGCCCACAAGCATACATTGTAGCTACAACTACACCATGAGATGTGTGCAATGAGGCCCAATACCAGAAGACAGCGTGTACTGGTGACGATTAGAGAATAAAGGCAAAATGTTTTAGATTTATTTATAAATTTTATTCTTAAGAAATAGAAATCAATATGGGGGGAAAGGTGTCAGCACTAAATTCAAAGAAATGAAGGTAAGAAAATATTGACTCTGGTAAAGTCTTAAAGTATGACTGCTTCATTCTGAAATTATTAACTTTTGACTGGGAAAGACACTTTCTCCCTCATGAAAATATTTTAGCTCTATTCTATGAACATTACATGTGCAGATCTTACTCTAAAACTATTCTCTCGCTCCTCAGTATAAATCCAGAATAGGCTTGGTTTCAATCCCAGAAATATTGTGGCTCTTCTTAATATATCAAAATGTAATTTTACAGCTAAAAAATTGCAGTTTTTATTTGTATTGTGTATATGTATGTATGTGTGTGTGTGTGTGTGTATGTATGTGTGTGTGTGTTGTATATGTGTGTGTGTGTGTGTATATGTACACACACATATATATATATATATTATATATATATATATATATTATATATATATATTGATTTTTTTTATTCTATTTTTCTTTAAATTTTATTTTAAAGAGTTTGTACATTACTTTGCCTTTATTCTCAGCATCAGATTACCAGCATATTTCCTCCACTGTAGAAAGCAGATGGTTATTGTACTGTATTTTGTACTCAGTCGTTCCTTGAATTCGGTTGTATTTATTAGCGTCGATTACTAACTCAAACGGAAGACGCATCGAGTCTTTTGCTAGAGAATTGCACAGATGAACACATGAGATCCGTGTATGAATGCAGTAAATGGGTAAGAGTGTGTGGGAGACGTGGTGCAGGACCAAAAATGCCAACGTGAAGCTCTTCTTCCTAAAAAAGCAGCTGAAGACCATCAGCTGTTTCGGTGTGACTGCTCTGACTCGGCTGCTGATTGCTTTCGTTAAGCTGGTGTAATTCCGATCACAGGCTGCCCGGAATGCAGAAACAGTTCATTCCAGTGCTGGGCCACATTATTTTAATCTCGAGTGCCCCCTCTGTGGGCAGGTTTATTGTTGATGTGCATCATGTAAATGTGTTTGTCTGAAGAGGGAGCTAATGAGTTTCAGCAAACTTTAACCTGCCCGTCTTTAAAATTAGTCAGCTTCTGATGTCTCGAAACTTTTTGCACATTTCCTTTGCTGTCACAAAAGGCTGATTATTTCAAGTCAAATTCCAGCTGGGTTTTTTTTTTGTTTGTTTGTTTTGTTTTCAGCTTCATTTGTCTGCTTGTGACAGCAGAGACAGTCGAGTTAATGCACTTGCAGTTACCCTTCTTGTCAGCAGAGGTCCTTATTATCAAAGATTTGCCCTGTTTAAGCCTGCACTGGTGTAACTGGTGGTTTACCTGATGGGCTCCTGTTTTTTTGTTTTGTTTTTTTGTTTTTAATGGCTGAAAGAAAATGCTCCTGAACAATGTAAAATTACCAAGATTTTGCCTTGATTACCTGTAACACGGTCTGATTTAGATCCAAGTTGCAGTTATAATCTGAATGTGTTTCAACTGGACAAATGCAGAGTAAAAGTAAGAAAGGTCTTTGTAGCTGCTTATGAGACTGAAGCAGATGATTTTTACATTTTTCCTTCTACATAACTCTTTAAGACCATCAGCAGCTCTTACCCTGTGGTTATCAGAATTTTTGTTACAATTTAGTCGTTGTAAGTTGTAACACGCATAAAATGATGTATTTTCCACCTATAACGTGCCTTTTTCTCTCTCCAGATACTACAGAATTAGAGTTAGACCTAACCCCAGCTGTGTGATGGATTGGGCCTTCAGAGCGTTTATGAGTGCAAAAATCTTGGTAATTTAATTAAAGCTTGTTTTTTTTAAACCAAATATCCTTGAGAGAATGTGTGTGTATATACGCGAGAGTGCTTGTAGTGAGAAATCTGGTTGACATTTCACAGATTTCTTCCAAAAGAGTTGTGCTCTGTATTGACACGTGAAAGTTCCTGTTGCTGCCTCGCTTGCACGCATCAATCCAAATTAAATGCATTATGAAACTGATGACCTACCTCTTCCTTTCTAAGGAGTAAATCTTGAACGTAAGAGCAGAAACCTGTGACATTCAGGCAGATGTTATAACATCTGGTTCACTTGTCTCACATAATAAAAATGACAGTTGAGTTTTTGGGTTTACTTGTTTTATTGTTGCTGGGGTCTTTATTTGCTTTGGTATCCGATGTTGATGTAGTTTTAATGTGAACAGGAATGTGGCCTTGCTGCCTCAGCTGCTCATCCACCTGACTTTGGCCTCAGGGCGCTGATGGTTGGTCTCCAGTGTTATCAATATGCTCAGGATGATTTGACCACCTTGACCCTCCAACAGCAACATCTGTTCTCAGTACAAATAACCAGCAACACTTCCAACTCCGGCCCTCTTTTCCTGCATTATTCCCATTTTGCCTATTAGTCTCCCTCCTCTTTCCTCTCCTGAGATGAAGAATATGTGCACAGTGGTCACGGTGGTCGTCGTTACCCGCGGTTGGAGCTTTCCAGGAAGTTTAGTGATGTACCAATCACTACGGTCTATGTTCTCCTCCTCTTTTTTTCTTCTGTTTTATTCAGCCCACTCAGCAGTCCTCTCTTTATATACCGTCTTGGTGGAGAGACTTGCATGGTCTCTGTTTAGATAAGAACCCTTGGACCCCTCCTGCTGCAGAGACTTGCTTGCAGAAATTTAAGGAAGAACAGCTGCATTTTGAAACTTTGAACACCTCTTACAATCAAAAGCGGCGATGCTGGATGTGTTCCCCACTGAGGATTTTGTTGTGCCCGGGGGTGTTTGTGTGTGATTGTGATGGTTTGAGGAGTGTTCACAGAAAGGGAATGTGAGGAAGTGTGGGATGGGGTAGGAGAGTGCAGTGTGAGGACTTGCGGTTTACCTAACCCCAGCATTAGTGGCATGACCGCAGTAACCACCTCCAGATGTTTGGGAACACAATCTGACTGATTATTTACAGTGAACATCGCCCTCTTCACACTGCAATGTGTACTCTTTGCTCCTTTGGCAGTGTCAAAGTTAATGCTTAATCCAAGTACAGACCCTTAATTGCTAAGGCCAAGCCCTGTTTATTGGAGGGAGGTTACATGCCTGTGAACAGATCAGACAGCACAGACCAGAGGCAGACTGACTCAGGGAATCATCTCTACCAGGCAAGCAGCAGGACAGACCAAAAGAAGCAGCTACAATGCCACTGAAGTTTGGAACGTCGAAGGCTATCGCCATCGCCTTTGGTGTTCTGACCGTCTCTTCCATCGGCGGCATGTTCACCATGATTATTCTGTTCAAGGCTCAGACCCAAAACATTACCATGACGCCACCTCCAACCCTGCCACCCACCACCATGGCCCCACCGCCAAACATGCGGCTGCCGAAGAGCTTGGTACCTCAGAAGTACGATATTGTACTCGCAGTTCACCTCTACACTAAAATCATAGAGGAGGGGAACGGCTCCAATCCCAACATCACCACTCCGAACCAGACCATGATCTTCACGGGAAACTCGACTGTCCACTTTCAATGTGCCCAAAAGACGATGAGCATCTTTCTCAACAGCAGATACCTGAACGTGTCCTCGCCGGTGGTGTTGAACGAAAATACAAAAAGGAATATTAAAGTGTCTGGAATGAAACACCACGATGATGAAAGTGACTTCCTCGAGCTCGAATTGATGGATCCCTTGGAGACAGGAGGGAACTACTCTTTGTTTTTGTCTTTCCACGGCGAAGTCTCGGATAATCTGGAAGCACTGTATCTAAGCAGATATACTGATGGTATCTTTGACTATGAAAGTGTAGATGATCCAAATGCGGACAGGTACGTATAAAAGCTCTGCGTATAGAATATATATCAATACATTTAATTATTTGTTGAATTTGGAGTTTCTAAAACAATTTCAGAGCTTTTCATTACTGCAACTTTAAAGTTTATGGTATTCCGTACAATAATCGGCAATTAGAGCTTAGAGGGTTTCTGAGAAAGTGAAAGAAATGTGGTCGTGTTTATTCCAGTTGGAAAAATAATCTATATTAAATTAAATCTATATTTAATTTTTTTTTATCTGAAATCTATGAAAGTTATGTAAGTATTCTGTATTTAATGCTAATTTTAGGATTTCAAGATTCCAATTTTTTCTGGAGTGAAAAATAAATACAAAATTTAAGTGTTTGTTTTTTTTATAAGAAAACTATTAAGGGAAAAATATTTGGAAAGGTTTCAAGGAAAATGACATAAAGGCCGGATGCTAAATACAAACTGAAAAAAGTCAAAGTTATATTAAGAAAAATACATAATTAAATAATTTCTTAAATCGATATTTCAAGAAGATGCAACTCCAAATATTAAATGATTAAATAAGTAAATATATAAGCCTTATTTTTGATTTTTAGCATTGTTCAAAGTGTAATTCCCTTTTAATATAAAGGAGAGAAAAAAATATCTATACAAGCTTACAAACTTTATCACTCAGCCATAATAACAGTAATAATTCATAATAAGCCATAATAATATTCCATCAGGTTACAGATGTTCAAGTTTCCACAGTGAATTAATTTCTCAACTTGAGTGTTTTTTAGAAACAGTGAGTCATCTGGATGACTAAACACAGTGATAGCTCAAACACAAAGTCATTTTCTAATATAACAATGATGCATCCCACATTTTTTCAAATCACTATTTATTTTCCACTGACGTGCAGTTCTTTGTGTCAGTTTTAATCTGACATGTAAAACAATAACCCAAACTGACTGTTCATCGTACCCTTATCCTAGATGTTGCACAAACCCATAAAAAATAATTCACAGTGGAACTTTGGCATTAAAGTTACAGAAACTGTGGCCAGGACATTTTTGTCTTTTGATAAAACTGAGTTGGCTCAACTGATTTACACAGCTTAAGATGAGGCCTAATCAAAATGTAGTTAAGCTGGAACCAGTAAGTATCCAACAGAAAGGACAAACAATATCTTTCAGAATGAAAAAACCTGTAATAATAATAGTAAAATAATCCATTCATAATCAATGTTTTTTACAACACGTCGCTAGGGTAACATCACTGATTGGTTACATGTGTGCTTGCACCTGCAGTGGTGTAATAAGTATTTAGTTACAAGTAAAAGTCCTGGCTTTAAAATGTGCCGTAAAAAGAAGTACACAGGCAAAATTTGCAACAGTATCAAAGTAAAAGCAATCATTCTGCAATACGCTCACGATTTTTATAAATATAATCCCAAAGATCTTTTTTCAATAGCATCTTAATCTAAAGACCAGTAGCTTCAAATAAATGTAGGGGAGGAAAAAAGTCAAATTAAACTCTAAAAATAAAAGAAGCTATAAAGCAGCAAAGAAGTTTTTAAAATAAAAAAGTAGCTTATTGTTTTTCTGTCTTCTCAGTTTTTGATTCTTGGATATGGTGTCTCACATTGAACTTAAAGAGTTGTACACTTATATGTTTACACATTTACAACCTCTGATCACGCACTATTCTACAGTGAAGACAATAATTTAATACATGTAACCAGCCCGTTCAGGTGGGGACCTCAACTTTTCAACCGCTACACTTGTACTTCATGTATCCTTTCGTCTTTTTCTTTTTTCTTTTTTACAAGAGTACTGCTCACAACTCTCTCACATCTTTTTGTTTTTACACATTCATACTCATATGAATTTGTGAGAATCAGGCACATCCAAAACCTAACCAAACCAAACCCAACATACATGAACACCTATACATTGAACACCTTGAGATAGTTACACACATATCTTTTTCTCAGTTGTTGTTAACAGCTACACTCTGTCTTTTCCATTTCTCACTCATTAATGTTTTTAACAAGTTATTGTGCATTCTTTAAATGGTACAATATGGCCACAAGATGATTCACTTGCAATTAATGTAACAAATTAGTCAAAAAAGTGCAGCAACATCATAGTTAAAGACCAGTAAAAGCTGTTAGCGATGATAAAAAATATGTTGGGACATTTTGATCCAATTAAAAGAGACCTGAACACTCTCTCGCTCTCTATTCCCTGTATGCTTAGATTCATTGCTGCCACCAATCTGCAGCCAACAGATGCCAGGAAAGTGTTTCCTTGTTTCGATGAGCCAGACATGAAGGCTGTGTTTAAATTGACCATCATCCACAGGCGAGAAACCAGAGCTCTGGGAAATGCAGCCCCTTATGGTAAAAACAAGTTCCTGTGTCAATACGCGATATAGGTCACCTGCTGAGGAGTCAAACATTAACTTTAACAATAGGAGTAAAAGATGTCCTCATTATGTATTTCCTTGTCTCCCTTCTTTCAGAAAGCAACATTTTAGATGACGAATGGCAATACACTATCTTTAGAGCAACACCAAAGATGTCCACCTACTTATTCGCCTTCGCAGTGGTCGACGACAGCTTCAAATCCATCACCTCTCCAAGCTCTGATACTGATCGCGTGGAGATAAATGTAGGCTACATGTCCTGCTGGATGAATCTGATGCAGTGTTATTGATGTTTTTGTTTTTGCCAGTACACTTTGAAAGTCAGCAAAACGGGGCTAGTAGCCAGTGAGGTTTTACTATTTTTACCACTCAGTGCCATTTCTGTGTTTTGCTTGTGCAGACGTATGCTCGTCCTGAAGCCATCAATGCAGGACACGCTGATTATGCCGGTGACATTGCCAGAAAGCTCCTTCGATTCTACGAAAGCCAATTTGAAATGAAATATTCAATGGAAAAAATAGGTAAACTATACCTACTTACATCTGTGAAGGGTCTCAGTCATCCAGGTCATTTTAGTCTAAGCAGCTTGGAAAGAAAGGTGTCTGGACTTCTCGGATGAGAGGTGAAACGTCTTCAAGAAACTTAAAGAAGTCCAGGCGCCTCTCTTCCCAAACTATACCTACTTACATTTCAGTCTTCTTCTTTTATCAGCTCACTTTTGGGGTCACCCGCACAAAATGGTCTTTGTTCAGTATGTTGCTTTTATTGTGGATATAAACTCCCATGAATCAAATGTGTTGAACCCACACTTTGACTTGTTATCCACATTTTATGGCTCACAAGTACTGTTTTTGATTTTTAGATGCATCACTTACTGCTTAATCAAAATACTGTATTGAGTAGCTCATACATGTCTCACTGGGGATAATCTGGTTTTTAATACTGAAGGGTCTTTATGCTCTGATATGAAGCACCTTAAATTATGTTGTTGTGAATTGGTGCTATATAGACCGAACTGAACTGAACTGAACTGATTTGAACAGAATTGTGTCCATTTCTTTGTGATCTCCTTAGACCAGCTTGCACTGCCAGACTTATACCCTGCTGCGATGGAAAACTGGGGACTGATCACATACCAGGAAGGATTCCTGCTCTATCAGGAAGGAGTCTCCTCCCTGTTGCACAAGGAAGATATTGCCACTGTCATTGCACATGAACTGGCACACCAGGTTAGAGAGCAGTAAAACGAATAAAGCATCTGATTTCAGTCCTCTGAGTCATTTTCCTGTTAAGACCACAGACAGGAGTAGCAAAACATATGGTTTTAGCAGCAAAAGTAAAGATCATTCAACATTTTCACATGATAAGAAACACAGTGTTGGATTAAGGAAGTTGTTTTTAAGTTTATTACAACTTTTACAACAATATGGAATAGCAATGCAACCTTTCCTGTGCAATGATTTATTTTTATTTTGTTGGCAGTGGTTTGGAAATGAGGTGACAATGAAATGGTGGAACGACCTTTGGCTGAATGAGGGCATTGCTACCTACCTATCTTACATTGCTGTGGACAGTGTGGAGCCTACGTTCAATATAGTAAGTCCAGCCTTGCAATATCTCTGGAGTTCTGCTAAATGCTCAGGCAAAATTGTTTAAGCTTACAGTCTCGTCCATGTTTGTTTTCTACAGAAAGAAATATCTATCATGAATGATCTCCACGATGCGTTTAGAGAGGATGCTTTGGCCTCATCCCATCCTCTCAGTCCTGCATCAAAAGAGATCAATACGACAGATCACATCCTTGGAATGTTTGATTCGATCAGCTACAGCAAGGTAGCTAGTCAAAGCTGTTAATACACAATTTGCCACCGTGTGTTTTCTACTAACAGGAACATGTAATCTGTGTTCACTTTGTTAGGGCGCAATTGTGCTGAGAATGCTGGCAAACCATGTGGGAGAAGTTGTTTTCAACAAAGGGCTCCAAGTAAGCAAAAATGATTTTCCTTTCAGGTCCTTCCCAAGGCTTAAACGATCGTGGCTCAAGAGTTGGGAGTTCGCCTTGTAATCGGAAGGTTGCCGGTTCGAGCCCTGGCTTGGACAGTCTCGGTCGTTGTGTCCTTGGGCAAGACACTTCACCCGTTGCCTACTAGTGGTGGACAGAGGGCCCGGTGGCGCCAGTGTCCGGCAGCCTCGCCTCTGTCAGTGCGCCCCAGGGTGGCTGTGGCTACAATGTAGCTGCCATCACCAGTGTGTGAATGTGTGTGTGAATGGGTGGATGACTGAATGTAGTGTAAAGTGCTTTCGGGCCAACAAGGACTGAGCAAAGCGCTATACAAATACAGGCCATTTACCATTTAAACTTAAAAACAAACAATAAAACTAAAGGGTTTCACTTGACTGCCAGTCTGCAGTTGAAACTCACTTCTGCCAAGACAATCCAAATGCAGAATCCTGGAAACGTTTTCATGAGAAAATCCAACCATTTTGATGATGTCATGGCTCATGTATCTGGAGCCACGACAATATTGAAAGAGGACACAGATGTAGCAATCGTACCGTTTGATGCTTTAATTAGCTATTAAATCTCATCTAATATGCATATAACTTGTTTGCTTTTGAAACCAAAGTCTTGGCAAATGTAAGGAAACGGAACATTTGTGAAGTCCCCTGTGTGCTACAAAACTCTGAGCGCCTCACAGGCTTTTGAGATGGATGGAAAGGAAGAGCAGATTTGGCTGGCCATAATTGGTGCCAGATAGTGACACATAGGCTTACGTAGCCACAGCTTGTGGCATTACGAAATGAACTCACTAATTTTTGTCCACAGGATCAGGATTTGTCCCACTGTAGCTGTCATCCCTGTTAGTCTGACTTACTGAACTGGGCCACTTTAGCCCCCCTGCAACTCTGATGTTGGAAGAAAATAGATGGGTGGAATTTATGAATGCAGCTTAGCAACAAAGCTTGCAAGTGTTAGCTGATAACTTAGCACTCCAGCCTTTGATCCAAATATGGTAACTTCTGCATTTAAAAAAAGAAAAAAAGACACGGTGGTGGCCAAAATGCTAATAAGGCATCACAATCTGCACTCCAAAACCAGTGGGTGGTGTCACAGTGGTTACGCCCATCCTTTGAATACAGTCTTTGATCCAGCTGTGTATTGTTTCAGTTTAGTCGTGTAAAATGATCTTTGGAAACTTTTGAAACAACCGAAAAAATAATAATAACATAAAGTTGTAATTCCAAAATGGATCAGGCTTCATTTGAAAGGCAACACTTTCTAGTTTCATAAAACTTGTCTGTATATCATGTGGCTAAAATAATCCCAAACCCTCGACAGGTTGCAGGTAACCTGGTGTATTCGAAGAGGTTAACTTTTTTTTTTTTTACCATCAATAGACACCAGCTTCTGTCATACATCCAAATCGAACATGTTGAAAATAAAGCCCTCAGTGCTGCTCTGAACGAAAGCATTCCAACATCTGGTTCGTGTCTGCAGAAATGGGGAAGGCACGCAGTTTTTGTCCACTTGTGTTTTCCACTGCCTCATGCAAAATGAATAAGGGTGTTGTGTTTTCCTTGTCAGATATACAAGGAAGAGGCTAAACGTCTGTTCAAACCTTCATTTTTGTAACACACCAAACTCATTGTGAATGTTCACGTGTATCCGGGCAGAAGACTAAAAACAAAACAAACAAAAAAACAAGGAAAAACTAAAACGTTTTTTACTCAGAGATTTATTACAACATCACATCTCCCTCAGGTCCAACTGCTCACAGCTGCAATTGAATCTTTTCACCCAGCTCTTATTCCAACAGCTCCACGGGAAAATAATTCTTTTTTTGTGCCTGATGCAACTGTGTCCACTGTTACTCAATCGTTCTGATTTGCTCTGCTTTCATATATTTCATAGATGTATCTCAAGGCCTTTCAATATGGAAACGTAGAAAAGGATGACCTCTTGAAGTATATACAAATGGTAAGATGATAAATTATCCAGGCTGTTTTATTCTGCCAAATTTCTGTTGCTTACTCTATGCGTGCCTTGTCATCAAAATCATTCCCACACTTTCATTGCCTGAGGATTAATCACAACATTGTATTTATCCCAGATTTTAAGTATTTTGGACAAATCATAGTTTTTGGTCTGTGTTTTAGCTCATTTAATTTAAAACAATGGCTAGCACATTAAAATGCCAAACAGCAGCTTTTAGAAAGCAAAGACCTGCGTGGTATATTTAGCTCTTTTAAAGCAAAGGGTTCGAAAATGTTCAGATACTAATGAATTCAGTTATCATAAATCATATTTACAAATACATCTGGTTTGGACTGCACATGGAAAGATATTCATTGGCTTGTTTAATGTTGGCAGGCTGCGAATCAGAACCGCGGTAACAAAGCTGTCCGCAACACTGATGACATCGCTGGATTCATGAACCCTTGGACCACCCAAAGTGGCTATCCTGTCATTACCATCAACACTACCAATGGACAAGTCTACCAGAAGCAGTTTCTCTTCAATAACTCTGCCAATTCCTCGTAGGTGTCTTCCACATCTTTCTACAAACTTGACCTAACTTTGTGTAAACCAACTATTTTTTTTCCAGCCTAGACAAATCTGTAATAAAATCATCTAGCTTGAGTTAACATTTTGCACCACTTTTAATGATAATACAGATTAAATAACCATCTGTGGTAAAAAGTCAAGTTATTCAATGAATAACTCACATCGTTAACAAAGTATTGGGCCACAACTGATTTCATTGCTTTTGGATGCGCCTTTGCCTTCGAACTCCATGATGCTGCCATGATGAATCATACAGGGTCCAGACTGGGATACCTCCAGATCCTGGAGACTCTGGCATGGTAGTGGCACAGATTAGGTTATCACAAAGGAAAATAGATTTCATGCTCATGTTTTTGTCTCTAAAATGCTTCTTTTCAGTTTGTGAGCTTTAAAAAGTCTGTAAAACTCACAATTATTGCTCACTTTATTTTCTGGGGCATGTGAAACTACATCCAGTGTAAGATCTACCTGTTCTTTTTCTGTTTAGCAATTCATGGACAGTGGAGATTGAGTTCATCTCAAATGCGTCGTCTAAATTCGAGAAAGTGTATTTGTATAACAACAAGCCAGGTAAGATGCAGGAGAACACAAAGTATTTTTTATTTTACATCTTCTGTTTCAAAGGGAACCAGAATAATGTTTTATTTTATTATTAATGTGGGATGAGACATAATCAAGCCACTGGTTAAAAAAACAAACAAACAAAAAAAACACAAGATTTTTCAGTGAAATGTTTATTTGCCCCAAAAGTTCTTAAATCAGCTACAAAGGCTTTAGATATTCCTGGAATGGAATTTTCTTTAAATGCACAAAAATAAAAATTGGCCAAAGAAATGTTTTGCATATATTTTAGGAGGCATAGAAAACCATTAATCACATACATCGTTAATCATCCTTAGTGTTGCTGAATTTGAATGACATTTGTGCATGTAATGTTGCAAACACATACAGTGTCAGAATAGTTAATCATACAAACTGACTTTCAAGACACAAAAAAGCATCAAAACAACTACAGATAAACAGATGCGAATCCCAAATGCCACCTGATGTGTCCGTGAAAAAATACAGAACAAAAGGAAGCGTTAATGGGAATTTATCACAAAGAGTAAAAGAGTTGCAAAAATGACATCAAAGATATACGAACCAAAAAACGGAGATACAAAAACATCTGGGAGAAGCAAAATGACTGCACACAGTGCATCTGCTTTCAGTTTGGTTGTCTTCATGTTTTTACTTCTTAAGTCTCGTCTCAGTCTCTGTCAAGTTTCCTTTTTCTCCATTCAAGTGCTTCATTTTACTCACTCGCAAATAAATTTAACACATTTTCAACTAATTGATGTCTCGTGAACAGTAAACAAAGAAGCTTTCATAGCTAAGAATGGTGAATGGATCCTGGCAAATATCAACTGCATCGGATACTACAGAGTCAATTACAATCCAGAGAACTGGGAACGCCTTCTAGCTCAGCTGCAGAAGAATCGGCATGTAAGTACTGGGCCACTCCAGTTTTACACATTTTACTGGGTGATTTTTACTGGAAATATTACGACATCTTATCTTCTGAAGCTTCTTTGTTCCATCCCAGGCAATAAATGCAGGGATTTTGTGAGTTATTGGTTGATTATCAAAATAAAATCTAATAACATTTATATAAACTGACAAGGTTATATTGAAGAGAAATAACTTATTGTCGAAGGCAGATT
Source organism: Haplochromis burtoni (assembly GCF_018398535.1). Lineage (NCBI taxonomy): Eukaryota > Metazoa > Chordata > Actinopteri > Cichliformes > Cichlidae > Haplochromis > Haplochromis burtoni. The sequence continues at coordinate 70,293 of NW_024582906.1, forward strand.
CATTGGACTGCAAAGGTTTTCTAGAGGCTTTAAAGAGCAACAATAAAAGCATCCAAGTTTGCTTCCTTTATTACACAGTGAAGTTTGATAGATTGTGTTGGAGGGTAAGCCAGAGATGCTGTTTGAACAAAGTAGACCAGACCAAGAATTGGCCTTGAACCAAAAGCTCAGAGGTTAACTCAATCCTTCAAAGCGAACATTTGTCGTCGTAGATCCTGAGTTACACAAAAAAGGCCTTACTTGTGCCTCACGTATAACTTTTACAACTAACCTGCTTTTTTCTGGATGTACCAGTCTGTCGTTGTATCAGCAATGTCGTCACCATGTTCACGGATTGTTTGGCTGGTTGATCTGCCACTCAGTTGTTCACGTTCTGTCATCAATAATTCGCGGTGCAGAGAAAGAAAGCTTTCTTAACGCCTGTGACTTTCCATCCAGTGCAACGAACGGGGCAAGGGTTACTATTGTTACAGTTTCTGCTACAAAGCACACACTGACTAAGGCAACTCCTCTTAAACACTTGTCATAAACATACCTGAATTCCCTATGACACTGATTGGGGAACAAAACAAATGGTGGAGGGAGAATAATTTTGTGGACAAACACGGGATAGCAGGAGTAGAGAATTCCAGGTTAGTGGGTGGGAATCAGATGGCAAGGAAAGTCACGTTCAGTAACCTTTAAAGTCTTTAACTTTAAAATGGCAGCTCCCAGGTAAGAAAGAAGTAGCGCTCGGTGGCTCTCTAACTTTGAAACTCTTGTGTTTTTCCAGAGTATCCCGCTGTTGAACAGAGGGCAGCTTATTGATGACGCATTTAACTTGGCAAGGTACTGACTGTGACCTGTTCATTTAATAAAAAAATAATAATGCTGTGCTATTAATATATTAGATATGTTAAGCGATAAGAGGAAACTAGAACGTCATTAAGAAGTCCACTTAACTTAACATGCAGCTTTGCATCAGGCAGTGGTTTGCTGAATATTTAGATCTGGCCTTTTGAAAAACTCTCTTGTTCTTTCAGTATTAGTCACAAACCCCCTTCCAAACCAAACAGCCATTATTAAATGTTATTTGACATTTATTTTACCAAAGAACGTGGCTACTTTGCTCCAGTTTCTAGAGAAGGCATTTATTTGAGATAATGAAGTATATTATATGTGTTTATTGAGATATTGGATTAGCTGGAGCCTGTCATGGTAGGCTACACCCTGGACAGGCTGACACGCTATCACAGAGCTAACACACGCTATTGACACCCTGCTGCTTATTGCAGCTAGCTGGACATTAACCCTGTGAGCTCTTGTTATGATCGGTGTTATCCCCAGCTCTAACCCTACTGTTCTCCAAAGTCTTGGCAGTCGGGGTAAAAAATAAAAAATCCTTGTAACTTACAGGCATTACTTACATTTTCCCCCCAAAAATGCCCTTTTGTTTTTCTCCAAAACTCAGGGTTAGACATGCCAGTGATTTCAACTCATACCTCAGAGAGTTAAATGCAAATAGATAATTTTCTTTAGACAACAACATTTGTCAGCCATCATTATTTTACTCATCCGGTCATCTGTCCAGGATAGGGTTGAGTTTTGTTAGAGCCAATTATTAAACAGGCAAATCCCGACAAGTCACAGCGGGCACTTTAAATAAAGTCTGAGACATTTTGCCGCTGCAGTATTTCTAAAAAAAAAACATTTTCCATTTGATCTGATGCTAACCAAAGACGTCCCAACCAAATTGTGGAGACTTAATTTTTTCATAACATTTAGCTGTAAGAAAATGTGATTGTAGAAGCAGTCCCATTGGAGGTTGTATAAATAAAAATGGCTAAAGCACAGGCGGTGTGTGGATGCTCCAATATTGCTTTTTTGTGAATTTTGAATAAATGGCTGTACTGACTGAGATCTCACTCTTGTTCTAATCAGGGCTAAACTTGTCAACGTGACTCTGGCTCTGAATTCAACCCTTTTCCTCACAAAAGAGACCGAGTTTCTTCCCTGGGAGTCAGCGGTCAGGAATCTCGAGTACTTCATCCTCATGTTTGACCGCTCTGAGGTGTATGGACCCATGCAGGTATCTGTCATCTGTTTTCACTAGTTGTACGTATTTCTTTAAAAAAACAAAACCTTGATGTCTTATATTATTATATTTAACAGGCTTAATGTGATCTTCTGATTTTGTTGATGTTCAATAATTGGAACAATGTGCAGAAAATATTGTATACATTGCCGAAACTCTGCCGTCTCTTCCTGCAGACATACCTGCGGGAACAGGTTAGAGAGCTGTATAACGTCTTCAAAAACGACACGGACGATGACCGCGTCCCACAGAACGATCACTCCTTACAGTAAGTAAGATCTTTATTTTTAAGACGGAATTCATCCTGAGTTAATCGTCAACAGATTTACACATGCTTGCATGTAGTTTACGGTTCATAAAATCACACTCGAGTCCAAAGGTGCTAATAAAAAGCAGATGTGTGAGTTTGTATTTTTGCCTTTGTGCTGTAACAGATGTGTGGTGTGGACTGTGAGTGTCGTTTTAAAGGAAGCAGTTCTCGTGTCATCAAGGATCATTTAAAGTGGTCTGCTTTTATCTCATATAAACTGTTGCAGGGGTGGATGTTCATGTTAAACACGGCCAAGGTTTCAAATAATGACTTCATCAAAAAACACAGGTCTCAGAAAGAAAGAGTGGGGATATCTGTTAACTGGACTGTTCTAGTAACGTATATATAACACTGATGAAGCGCTAATGAATTAATACAGGCTAGGTATTGAGTGAAATATTATGGTTATTATTAATCAGAAGATTTAGGAATGCTACTGGAGCTGATGGGCAGTAATTAATAAATACACACAACACAAAAATGCTTTTGCAGGTACCATGTATTTAACCAAACCCCAAAGAAAAATAACAAGAAAAGAAAAGGAAAACTTAAATAATCACTCCTGCTGCAGCTATTCAATTAATCAAAAACCCAGTGGGGGTGCACAAAGACAACTAAGCAAATTCTTCTGGCTTATACCAAGCAATACAGATTCTCAAAAAACAGTTCCCCATAAATAACACATGTTAACATCAAATCCACTGATCCACACTGAAGGCCGTGAGTTTTGTCTGAATGTCCATGAGAGATGTCCAAGCGCTATTGTCCACAAATGAGGGGAATGGTGTGTATGATTGCAGAAATCAGTGTATTTGGAAAATGGGGACAGAGCGTCGTCTTTGATAGCTTCCTACCCAACCAGTGGAAGCTTCAATCGCAGAATGAGTCCTGCTCCTAGCAGTTCATTGGCTCGCCATCCTTTTTCATACCCCAAAAAGAATAAAACTGTAGAGCTGGAAGTAAGAATGATAAACTGTAAACTGATTATTTGATAATTAATCTTTGTTTATGTGGCACAACAATATGGCATTATAGGTCGACGTGATAATGAGGGTAGAATTAGTCTTAGTGGTATCATTTTCACCTTTCCTTAGAAATTGCCACTTGTTAGTCATTTATTCTTCTGTAACTGCACTTTAAGTGTCACTAAGAGTACATTCAGCTGCTGAAAATTACGCCCCAAGTTAGAAACATTTACCAGGTAAATGCTGAGCAGTCACTGGCTGTATGGCTAGACCACAAAGTGCTACCAAAAGATGACATAAAAGAAAGAAACTGGAAGCTTTCAATGAACGCGTAGGCCCTCTCGGTTTCAAAACCATTGGTAAAACAATTCGTTAGAGAACTGTCAGTGTTAGATGAGTAGTAAGAGTCCATTTAAGGGTTAAAAAACTCCTGTCTCCAAATTATTCTCATATTTGGAAACACTCTGGCATTTCATACCTTTGCATTTATCATACAAAATGTTGTTTCATCCTAAGGTACACCCAGCTCTTAGCCATAAAGCTGGCATGTTCCAATGGACTACCAGAATGCGTAGAGATGGCTAAGCAGAAGTATGCCGCCTGGATGGAGAGCAACAATACCAACAGGTGTGGACTTTTCTAGAATAAGTATCTTTGTTTTCTGTGTCACACTTTCTGGAATTATCCAATGATCATCTAACTGTATTAGCTTTCCATATATTCTGTAGCTTTGCTCTCCGGTAATGATTTAGTAAAGGTATGTGTAATCTAATCCCTCTTTCATGTCAGTTGTTGGTATCTGTGCATTGTGGATGTTGGTAAAGCTGCACTTGGTGGGATTTTCAAGCAATCTCACTCTAATTTTCAATTCCAACATCTTTTCCCAAACAAGTGCTCTGGTGCGCTTACAGCTTGCATTTTTGAAAAGTTTCCAAGTGCAACTTTAAAAAATTGGGACTAAGACTGTATATAAAGGATGGACGTAGCCACAATGACATCACTAATTGGTTAGGGACCTTGAGGCGTGGATCTGACTAAGAACCTAAGGAACAACACGACACTCATCTGCAGTGTCGGGGTAAAGCAGACAGTGTATTCTCTCAACCCCAAACTGGTTGCAGTAAATAGCTGCCCCTCTCCAAGCCTGCTTCTGATGGAGGTGTCTTCCTGTAAAAAAAGGAGTTCTTCCTTCCATGTTTCCACGTGTTTGTTCATAAGGGATTGTCTGATCGCTGGGGTTTTCTCTGTAATATTTGTAGGACCTTCGATTTCCTATACAACAAGCTTTGAGGGTACGTCTATCTTTTATTTACAGTTAAATACGTTCACTGCATGTGCTTGTTACTTCAATGTGGAAATGCCTTTGTGCTTGACTGCAATACTGTGTGGATATGTATGCTCCATGTTATACTGTATACACATTATAAATTAGGGCGGGGTGGGGGGGGGCATATTCTGGATTTGTTATCTTGTGTTCAAGAAAATCAAAATCATCTTCAGAGAAGTCACAGAATAGTAACCAAAGTCTGACATCCATGGATTCTTTTATATTCTTTAGCCTTTATTTTGTCCAAAAATGCTCACTTGGGCCGTGTATATGTCTGACTTTGCCAGATGTGACAACAACTTCAATCTAAAATGAGTACATCAAGGATAAAATGAGATTTAATTAGATTTAATTATGTCAGACTTAGACATTCTGTCAGTTTCTTTTGCTATATCACTATATTAAAAAGCAAGACTGCAGAAAGACAAACAGACACTCGTCTCACACTCATGACTCCAGTATAGTGAACCCAGCACTTAAGCTCTCAACTTAATCACTTACTGTAAAACCGCTAAGCACACTTTGTCTTTTTAATCTGGGGGTGTTGAAAGTCAAGAGGTCGAAATAAATATTTTCACCATGCAAAACATGAACATGAAATGGGAATATAATTCAGATGTGGATACACATGAATACCATATTTCCTTTATCATGCAACTCAGACATTTATGATGGGATACAAATAGACTATAAAAGAGGCTAAAACAGGTCTTGCATGTAGCTGTGCCTCCAAGATCAATAAATGGCCTTCAGATTATTTTATCCCAGTTAATAGATTTCATGTTCCATAACAACAGCTTTTTGTATCAGAAAGAATTAAATAGCCAAAGCTCAAAGTGGTTTATATTTGCTTTATCGCTCCCGCATTCTTGGCCTGCATGTTACTGCAGTGGTTAGCACAGTTGCTGCAAAGCAGAAGGCTGTAGGTTTGAATCTGCTGCTCTGCACGGCGTCTCTACCAGTGGTATTTGTGGAGGTAGGGAAATGAGCATGATTCGTGATTTGTCTGTCTCTACGGCTCTGCCAGGATACCTCAATAACACAAGTTGAAGAAGTCCTTAAGAACCTGGATGGATGGGACATCATTTCACTTTTCAAACTAATTTAGACATCAGGGGACATTTTCTCTTTTAGCATATGGACTTTTCCAAATCTTAAAAAATCTAGCAGTGTTGTGTTTTCATTGAATTTTTGATGGGTGGGCAGATGTTGGACCATGCCATTGGATGTCTTCTTTTTCAATTGTCAACAACGTCAATAATTTGAGCATTTTCTGTGACTTCTGTAAACATCGATATATAAACCACATACATAAACTGACAATGGTCACAGTCTACTATACTGATGAGCCATTTCTATAAAGTATAATGGACTGCATTTTATTTTGGCGGGTAGAGTTTTTTCTTATACTGCTGATGAGATTCCTTCTGAAGCAAAAACATGTGATGTCAGCCGTCCAGCACAAAGAAAAAAATGTGAAAATTAGATGGTCCTGAAATAGGAAAAATAAAGTGTGTGTGTGTGATTCAGCATCCACCCAAACCTGCGGTCTGAAATCTACTGCCAAGCTGTGGCTGCTGGTGAGAAGGAAGAGTGGGAATTTGCCTGGGACATGTATCAGACCTCCAGCAACACCTCGGAGAAAGAGCAGCTCCGTCGTGCTCTGTCCTGCACCAAGAAGATCTGGTTGCTCAGCAGGTAAAGCATAAAATCCTAAAGTGTATGCCACATGTGTAAACTGTTTTAATAAAGCAGTTCCCAATACACATGGGTTTTATTCATTAGGTTTCCAGTAAGAGCCTTCCTTATCTTGCAGATACCTTGATTACACTTTGGACCCTGAGAAGATACGTCTGATGGACGTCGCTTCTACAATTTACTACATAGCCCAGAACTCAGCGGGGCAGGCGCTGGCCTGGAACTTTATCAGAGCAAACTGGGACTACGTCAGCCAAGGGTAGGTTGCTATTTAAACTGCTTTTAGTCCCTCTCATATTGGTTTTTACAGATGCCATCTCAGTTTCTGAGTCATCTCTTTTGCACTGTGGATTAGACAAACATACATGATGCCAGTATTCTTGGGTTGAGGTTGATGATAGGTCACATTTCCTTCAGTGATGAGTGTTTATTTAGCCTTTTTATTCCAACAAATTTACAAGGAGTTTAAGAATTCATGGCTTACCTCAGAACATACACTTATAAAGGTGGAGGAGTTTCCATAACACCCCAGTTAGATGTGTGAAAACTCTGGATGAGCTCAGTTTTTGGCAGTATGACCTCATTTCAGCTGGCTTGTAAAAATGTGAATTTGCTCAGTGGCTTCCTGTTGTAGAATTGCGAGTATATTTCAATGGTGTTGGCACAAAGCAACAAAAACAACCAACCCACAGCAGCGTTTTTCTTTTTTTCCCCTTCTATTGATTTAGTTCAAGAAGACAATAAAATGCAGCACTGTTGCAACCATTGGTAGCTATGTTTCTAACTATTTAACAGGAGGGTCAATGCAAAAAGAAAATATCCATATATGGGATTACCTGGCTTTGTGTGGATATGATCTTGTGGTGTCTGCATTGACCTTATGGCTCTAAGTTTAATGTGATTAAATATTATCTCCTTTTTAGATCTGTTTATCTACGATGGCCTTCTTGAGTGCAGTTTGAAGGCCATAAGTTTTCAGCCAAAAAATGACCTGCCTTTGAGAAAACGTGTAGCCTGTTTTAGGTCGTGGTTTCAGGTTTTTCCTCCTGAATTCGACATGTTCATTCAGTCTCAGCTGTGTCTTCAACCCACTTGCCAGCATCAAACAGACTAACCAAGACTAGATAAGAGAAATCTTTATTGGTGTCCACAGGGGAAATGTAGTTGCTTGAGTGACTTGAAGCTAATGAAGAGCAAAAAAAAAACCATTAACAGTACAAGTTTTGCTAAGAAACAAGCCAACAGTGTCAAGATAACTACAATATTTTTTCAGGATTGGGTGGAGACCAAAACTGAACTAACAGAGTAATGTTACCAGTTTTTGGTTGAAAATGAAAATATGGCGAGGGCTTGGGGTTATATGGCGCCACCACATGTTTCTCAATTATGTTTTGGCTTCTGCTTTATGCGCTGAGGAGACATATTTGCTGCTTCATCACAGAGAGTCGAGGACCTCGGCTGGTTCAGGGGCCAGATGTTTATAGAGCACTTTTAGTGACCTGTGAACAAACTAGCTCGGCCATAAAAAAATCAGGCATTTATAAACAGTCGACTATAAAAATCCCTGCACTGTGTCATCAAGTGCAAAGGTCCTGTTATTTAATCACTTCTTATCATTACCTCTCCTGTTTGTGCTGTTACCAGGAAGTTAAAATAAACTGTATCACAGTATAATTAAAGGGCGGG